>NC_142401.1:20337853-20637853 GCF_059441095.1 Idiotropiscis lumnitzeri | reverse complement strand
ATTAAACTTCCTGCAGCATTTACAAATGCTAGGTTACCTTAGTAATACGACTAAAACATAAGACATAAGACGCAATTCCAGAAATTAATTAGCACATATTTTACAAATACTTTCTAATTTTGAACTCCAAAGCAGCATCACCAAATAAGACAATTATCTGTTTGCTGGAGAAAACAAATGTGTTACATGGGTGACAGTCGTCTGCAGTAATAGTAATCCAGAATGTGTAAAAAGTAACTTGACAGATAAGGTTTCTGTCAACAGATATACGTGTAGTCCAAGTTGACCCATACTGTTCTTTATTATGGACTATGGACCATAGTGCACACCTTCTTTCCATAGTTAATAAGTCCAAAACATGAACATGAACTACCTGTCCATGTCCATTTTATTTGTATGCAAGATTTCTTTGTCCATTTTAAATCTACTCAACTCTATCCATAGAGCACTTTGAAAACATCACAGATACATACAAAGTGCTGATCATAAAGTAAAAATCAGACATGTCTCATGTACAGTACTGTTGGAGTTGAGTCACCGTGGAAATGACAAGTAGTTAGTAAATCAACCTTTAAAAGCCAACCTTACTCCAATGCGTGTTCGTTTTTTTGTACTCAAGAAGAAAAGGGTCAAATAAAGACTCAACAATGGATTGGAGTTCTGATATTTAGTTTCTTAAATTTCTGGAGTTCAGGAAATAGTACAAAGACAGATATATGGGCGGCTTTTTCTTAATCTCACGAGAAACTGCACTCGGGCAAGCACAGTCGAAAAATGCGCACCATCTTTCAGCCCAGCTTCAGTTTTTATAGGAGTTTTTATGTCAAGGGTAATGTAGGTTGAATCGGTCGTCCTCGCTCCCTCCCACGGCACGGGTCCACGTCCAAGGGAAGGTCCTCCCCAGGTTAGTCATCGTCTGGATAGTTGATTCCCGTCTGGTCCCCAAGATTGGCACGCCAAGGCTGGCCTTCTCCGGCGGGCAGTCTCTCCGTCTCTCTCCCCGCTGGCATTCCTCTGTAATCTTGTCGGTGTGCATGTATATGGAGGTATACGTGTATGTGCGTGTGTATGTGCAAGTGTATATATGTGTCTGTGTATGTGCAAGTGTTTATGTGCGTGTGCTCCGATCTCCAATTGTTATGTCTTTCGGAATGTGTTTTTTGCGATAACGTCTGTGTGAGTCCTCCAGTGCCCAATTTGGCATGTTTGCATCTCTACAGCCAATGTGGAGAATGTGCTTCGTCGTCTTTGTCCATGAAGTGCTGTGAATGTGAGAGCAGCTCATGGAAATGCTGTGTGCAAATCTGTTCTCACTACTGAGAATTTCAATAAAGTTCACACATGTAAACTAAGTACTATAAATTTAGCATGTGAGTATAATATAATAAATCAGTAAACATCAGGACTACAATCCCAGTCATTCTTGTGACCCGTGCTTCTAGTTTCATTTGATAAATGCTTCTTGTTTCATCAATGTTTAAAATATTCAGTAAATATGAACCTGCTAACTTTAATAATCGACATTCTGTCCCGTATGTGTTTAAAATAATGCCAGTAATCGTAATACAATCCTTCAGTACCAAACAGCCAACTTTCTGTTGACCTGTTGGTCGTCCCCTTGTTCAGTTTTCTACTTGTCTTTTCTTCATCTTTGAGGGGTGTCCAGTTATTACTAATGTCACAGTTGTATTATTTCTCCATTTGATGACTGTCTTCACTGTGTTGCATTGTGTTTAATGCCTTGAAAATTATTTTGTACTAAGGCCTGACTGATACCTTTGAGAATGTCATGATGCTGTGGATGCTCTCCGCAGAGAATAGCTTGTGCTGTAAAATGGGATGACAACAATGTAGAGCAAAGTCAAGTACAACTACAGCTACAAGCAGCAATAAAGGGCCCTTACAGCCGTTGGGTAGGTTGGAGTACTGGCACATTGGAATTTAAATTTTTGTCTTGCAAGATATTGCAGAGTCCTCAGAGTTGTCATAGGTGATCAGAAATCAGAATCAGAAATCCCTTTATTGTCATTGTACTCAAGTGTGCAACGAGATTAGAGAGCTCCCCCTGATGTGTAGAGTGTGGTGGTAATTTTGGTGCCTAGCTTGAGGGTACTTTGACGGTGACGTTGAAGCTTGTGAATCACACTACAGTGTCTCTACTACTTGATTTAATTTCACATTTCATTCTGTGTAAAGAGGGATTCAAAATGTTTAACCCTTCAGTTCAAAGTCAAGTCCTTACAGAACGAGCCGTTGTTGCCCCTTATCAATTCTGTTGTTGTGAAATGGCATAAGAGTCCCTTGTATAAATGAATGTCGCGCCACCGATAACAGATTGGAGCATGAATAAATTATTAATTCTATAAGAGATAACAGTCACTTTGTGTAAGACTTGTGTGGCATTTTGTGACTCAAAAGGTTTTTGGTTTTGTAGTTGCCGCAACGACCAGAAATATTTTGTGGTATTTTGCAAAGATGGGCATTAAACCCTATTTTGCTGGTCGGTCCTCCGTCCGTGGCTTGGGCACATTTCCGTCATCGTCCCTCTGTCCTTATGTATATGATAATCCTCCTGTGTCCCCATCTGTCCTCTTTCTTTAAAAGCGCTCCCGTCCTTGCATTTCAACAGTCCCCCCAAATAAAGGCTAACGGCAGAGGTTTCATAATTAATTAACATTGTTTAAAGCTTGGGCAGCATGGTGAATGACTGGTTAGCATGTCTGCCTCACAGTGCAGAGGTCATGGGTTCAATTCCAGCCACGAGCTTCTTCTGTAGAGTCTGCATGTTCTCCCCGTGCCTGCATGGGTTTTCTCTGGGTACTCCGGTTTCCATCCACATTCCCAAGACATGCATGGTAGGTTGATTGGATGCTCTAAATCAGGGGAGGCCATTGTGTCGTTTGTGACGGACCAGTAGACAAGCAAAGGGGGTGTGGTCGATCCCACTGACATGCAGAAAACAGCCAGTCATAGACCTGTTGCATGCTTCTCTGCGCATGCACAAACAAGGGCGCTAACTAGCAAAATTAGTGTTTTCATTTTGTTCCGTCAACTCTTAACTGAATATTAAAGTACTAATTGGAACACATAAGCAAAGTATTTCCACACAGAGTTAGAGGAGGAATTTTGTTTTGCGGTGGGCTCCGTGGCAGGTGTGGCTCCTGTTGATTAGAAGTGGTGTCAATCAGTGTTACATTGAGTGAGTTTTAAATGAAACTCTGAAGTTATGAGAGCACTGAAAAATACAGACATAGTGACGCTAATGTGGAAGAAGACTTTGTAATGAGGACGAACGGGACCACAAGGTCATGTGGCTGAGGACAAGGAAAAAAGATGGACCTGGCTGAGGTCGAGTGTTATACTTATACACATGGCCAGAACCTGTCCCGACGAGTCCCAGGCTCAACGAGACAGTCAGAGATGGGTCCCGTCACGGCAAGGAAGAGGCCACAGTCCGTGACCATGTGAGGAAAGCTGACGAGGAAACGGAGGATGAGCTTGAATCATTTAATTTTTTTTTAAAATTTTTGATTACCCTACTCAATAAGACAACAAGAAGGGGCTAATGGTGGAGAGCGGTGCCACAACACACATGATTAATGATGCCACAAAGTTCCAAACAGTCGAAAAAAGCTTCAGACCCGAGGATCGTATGGTCAAACTTGCTGACAGAACAAAGATGAGCGGCATGGCGAAGATGACAGAAGACGCTGAAGTCTACTTGCTGGACTTGCGAGGCTTAAGTCTGCACTCTACATCCCATCATTTCCACAAAACGTCTTCTCAGTTAAAGCAGCGGAGCAGAAATCCACTTCATAGATGGGGACGACTGGCTGATCCATAAGAATGGTACCAAGTTCATGTTGGATGTGTATGCTAGGCTGTACTATCTTAGCACAATAGCGGGTGAAGATGTTGACAAAGTGTGGGCTAGTTATGACATCCAAACATGGCATAGGGTACTTGGTCATTGCAACTTTGATGTTATCAAACTTGAAAAGGTGATAAAAGGGATGTCAGTAAAAGGAAAGAATAGGTCTAATCAAAATTGTGAAATATGTGTACAAGGAACGTATACACAAGGCAGAAACAGGGAGGCAGATGTAAAAGCTACAGGTGTACTAGAGCTCGTTCGCACAGACCTAAGTGGCCCAATGAATCCAGCTGATAAAGATGGATACAGCTATGCAATGACATTTAGTGATGATCACATATTTTTTCAAGGCAAAGTGTGACACTACAAAAGTTTATAGCAGACGTGGCAGCTTATGGAAGGATAAAATGTATTTGATTGGAAACTTTTACTCAGGAAAAAAGGGATAAGGCACAAGACCAGTGCACCCTACTTGCCTCACCAAAACGGAACTGCTGGAGAAGGGGCTGGAGAACCCTATTGGAAATGTCGCAATGCATTCTTTTGGAGTGCAATCTTCCAATACATTTATGGACATATGCTGTACAAAACCTCAAATTCCAAATAGGTGCTACAGTAGAAGTCTTGAGCAGACAGCTTTCTGTGTTTTTACAGGAAGTAGACGTCTTGAGCAGACACCTTACTGTGTTTTTATAGGAAAAGTCCCTTACTTATCAAACATGATGATTTTTGGCTCTGAATGCCACACTTCAAAACGAGATAAAAGAAAGCTGGATTCCAGGTGCAAAAAGGGTATTCATTGGTTATGATAAATATAGCCTGGCATATAACACTTATTACCTGAGAAAGGAAAAGACCTAAAACAGACTGGTAAAATCTATCATCAAAGACAACAGAGATAAACTGACCCAGACATATCACATACAGTTTTACATTGACAGATATGCAGATACACTACCAAGGGATAGTCAAGCTGGGTCAGACACCACCTGAGGAAAATAGAGAGGAAAGTACAGAGTCAGGTGTGACCCAGATAGATACCACTCAAAAAGAATAGTTAGAAGGGAGATATCCTACCAGACAAAAAAAAGGCTACTGAATACCAGTACCAGTACCAATGTAAAGCTGAATGTAACAATGATGAAAGTAAAATTGTGGATTATTTCAACAGTGTCTTATTGTGTACCAAGAACATTGAGAGATAATACAGATTCTAACAAGGCAAAAATGTGGAGTGACACAACGAAAGAAGAAATAAATTGTTTGAGAGGGTCTATAAGGATAATCGGGGGTAATAGCTCTGTCTAAGAACCCAGTATGCAGACAAAGGAGCAAGCATGGATATAAAATACCATTTTGTATGATCTGCACACATAGATGGGAAGATTTCTATAGAATAATGCCCTACTCTAAATATGGTAGCTGATGTTCTTACTAAACCTGTGCAAAAATGGAAAGGTTCAAGGGGTATTTGTTTGGAGAATTAAAAAAAAAAAAAACAACGACAACAACAGGAAGACAAATTTAAGTTTGTTATTCTAGTGTTATCCATGCAAAATATTTATTTTTATTTTGTTTACCACTGTGAACATGTCTTTGAGTGGGAGTGTTGAGTATATTTGTTAATATTACTTTACTCCAGGCAATAGGCGTGCGTGCCTGCGCAAATGAGATCGTTGTTCAGAGCATGCACAAAATAAACCGGCGTGAGTTCATAGACCAAAATAAGATGGATGTCGGTTATTTTTCTCCCACAAGCTCCAGTGGCTATCTTTCAATGGTGAACAAGTCAAGGTTAGCTGAACAAAATCAATTTCTTACCAGCTAGACATTGGGCTACATGTTATATTTACATACATACATACACACACACACGCACACCCCCACACACGCACTGTCATGACCCGTCTCGGTCAGGTCAGGGTTTTTTGTTATTGTCACGCACCAGGCCATGTGTTGTTTGTTTTTGTCAGCTGAGTGGGGGGCGTCTCCTTCAGCGCTCGTTCCCGCCCTGTCTCGTTCCGGCTGAGCACCCACCAGCCACACACCGGTTCCCCATTAGCCTCACACCTGACTCCCATCTGCTCCTCTAATCACCGGACTATTAAAGCACCCCGTGCCGACGGTTCGTCGCCGGTGCATTGCACAATTTCCCCGACCTCACTGCCCATTGTTGCATTGCCCTATTGGCATGCCACTGTTGCTCTCGCTCGTGCTCATTGCTCATGTTACTCGTCACAGTTCCTGTTCCATAGTCCCGTTTAGTTCTGTCCCGTCGTGTTTTGTTCGTCCTCGTCGTTTCGTTCATTTGTTTCCAAGTCCCTTGTTTGCCTTTGTTTGTTAATTAAACTCCCATCAAGTTACCTTGCCTTGGCTTCCCTGCATCTTTGGGTCATCCTCCACCTCGCCTTCCAGCGCCTACCACCCTCATCAGCCTGCCGACCAGCCCGGGCCCTTCCAGTAGGTTCAGCCTTCCGTACCTCGTCTGTCTCTTCTCCTTCGTCTCTTGGTAATGTTAACGACTACCCCCCTGTCATACCTCACCACCTTATTATAGACTCCGATTACGAAGACGATTTTGAGCACCATGCCCTTGCACACCCTCACTTTTTGATGGTTTCCGATTTAACCGATGATTTTGAGCACCATGCCCCTCACGTTTTGGTCGACTCGGAACACGAGGACGACTTCGAGTTCATTTACAATCTTTTAGACGCCCAGCGCAACCCGGATTCATTCAGGACCAGTCACCTTCCCCCCCCCGAACAATTCCTGACACTTTATTCGTTTGAGTTTTCGGAGACCACCTCCCACTCTACCACGCGCGCTTCACGCCCCAAGTCACGTAAGTCACGGCCACCTCATTCACCTCGTCCACCGTCGGTTTCTGCACCTGGTCACGTTCCCCCGACGTTTCATAGTTCACGTTCACCAGCACCCGTAGTCTCGGTCCCTCGTGTCTCCCGTTCCCCTGAATCCCTATGGCGGCAGGCTGATAGGGATCAGGGACCCCCGTCTCGGCTGCGCCCGGCCCGCCTGCTGCGCCCGGCCCGCTGCCGCCTCCACGTCAGCTGCAGCAACCCATGCCACCTCCACGTCAGCTGCACAGACCATGCCGCCTCCACGTCAGCTGCAGCCTCCAGAGCCGGTCCCTCATCAGCTGCAGCCTCCTGAGCCCCGTCCCGGCTCCTCGCCAGCTGCTGAGCCCCGTCCCGGCTCCTCGCCAGCTGCTGAGTCCCGTTCTGCCTCCCCGCCAGCTGCTGAGCCCCGTCCCGGCTCTCCGCCAGCTGCTGAGTCCCGTTCCGGCTCCTCGCCAGCTGCTGAGCCCCGTTCCGGCCCCTCGCCAGCTGCTGAGCCCTGTTCCGGCTCCTCGCCCGCTTCTGAGCCCCGTTCCGGCTCCTCGCCAGCGGCGTAGCCCCATTCCGGCTCCCCGCTCGCTGCTGAGCCCCGTTCCGGCGCCTCGCCAGCGCCTCAAGTCCACGTTCCGGCGGAGCACGTTTTGCGTCCGCCCCAAGTCCATGTTCCGGCGGAGCACGCCCTGCGTCCGCCCCAAGCCCATGTTCCAGCGGAGCACATCCTGCGTCCGCCTCAAGCTCATGTCCCAGCGGAGCACGTCCCGCGTCCGCCCCAAGTCCAGGTTCCGGCGGAGCACGTCCCGCATCCGCCCCGGGTCCATGTTCCGGCGGAGCACGGCCCGCGTCCGCCCTGGGTCCATGTTCCGACGGCGCACGTCCTGCGTCCGTCCCAGGTTCCTGCCTCGGCGGTGGACGACGACACGGCGCCGCTTCTCGCCTCTGCCTCGGCGGCGCCCGACGAACCGCCGTCGCTCACGGTGCCTGCCTCGGCGGTGGACGACGACTCGCCGCCGCTCCCAGTTCCTGCATCAACGGCGGTCGACGACCCACCGCCGCCTCTCGTCTCGGCCTCGGCGGCGCCCGACGAACCATCGTCGCGCCAGGTTCCTGCCTCGGTGGTGGCCGACGACCCGCCGCCGCTCCAGTTTCCTGCCTCGGCTGCGCCCGGCCCGTTGCTGCTCCACGTTCCGGTCTCGGCTGCGCCTGGCTCGTCGCCGCTCCAAGTTCCGGTCTCGGCTGCGTCTGGCCCGTCGCCGCTCCAAGTTCCTGTCTCGGCTGCGTCTGGTCCGTCGCCGCTCCAAGTTCCTGTCTCGGCTGCGCCCGGTCCGTTGCTGCTCCAAGTTCCTGTCTCGGCTGCGCCCGGTCCGCCGCTGCTCCAAGCTCCTGTCTCGGCTGTGCCCGACGGTCCGCTACCGCTCCAAGCTTCTGTCTCGGCTGCGCCTGACGGTCCGCCGCCGCTCCAAGATCTTGCCTCGGCTGCATCCGGCCCACCGCCGCTCCAAGTTCCTGTCACGGTTGCGCCTGGCCCGCTGCCGCTCCAAGCTCCTGTCTCGGCTGCACCCGACGGTCCGCCGCTGCTCCCAGTTCCGGTCTCGGCCGCACCCGACGGTCCGCCGCCGCTCCAAGTTCCTGTCTCGGCTGCGCTCGGGCCGCTGCTGCTCCAAGCTCCTGCCTCGGCTGCGCCCGGCGTCCCGCCGCCGCTTCTCGTCTCAGCCTCGTCGGCGTACTTCGTGTGGCGATCTGGACCTCCCGGACGTCCACCCGAATGGCCACGGCGGGACTTGCAGGTCTGGCCACCCGGACGGCCGCCTGAAGGTCCACGAAGGGACTCGCTGGTCTGGCCTCCCGGACATCCGCCAGACCGGCCTCGAACACGGGTCGTGGTCCCACCTCCCGACCCCTTCCGCCCACCCTCGTTTTTGGACATTGTTTTCCTTTTTTCTGTTTTTTTTTTGGAACGTCTGGAATCCGTCCCTTGGGGGGGGGGTACTGTCATGACCCGTGTCGGTCAGGTCAGGGTTTTTTGTTATTGTCACGCACCAGGCCATGTCTTGTTTGTTTTTGTCAGTTGAGTGGGGGGCGTCTCCTTCAGCGCTCGTTCCCGCCCTGTCTCGTTCCGGCTGAGGAGACGCACCCACCAGCCACACACTGGTTCCCCATTAGCCTCACACCTGACTCCCATCTGCTCCTCTAATCACCGGACTATTTAAGCACCCCGTGCCGACGGTTCGTCGTCGGTGTGTTGCACAATTTCCCCGACCTCGCTGCCCATTGTTGCATTGCCCTATTGGCATGCCACTGTTGCTCTCGCTCGTGCTCATTGCTCATGTTATTCGTCACAGTTCCTGTTCCATAGTCCGTTTAGTTCTGTCCCGTCGTGTTTTGTTCGTCCTCGTCGTTTTGTTCATTTGTTTCCAAGTCCCTTGTTTGCCTTTGTTTGTTAATTAAACTCCCCTCAAGTTACCTTGCCTTGGCTTCCCTGCATCTTTGGGTCCTCCTCCACCTCGCCTTCCAGCGAACCCTGACACGCACACCCACCCCCACACACACACATATGATGCATATATATATATATATATATATATATATATGTGTATGTATGTGGGGGTGTGGGTGGGGGTGTGTGTGTGTGTGTGTGTGTACTTCATTTAGTCCACCCAATGCGCATGGAAATCCCCTTTAGCTCCATTCATTGCTCAAGCTAGGAAATGGTAGGCTAGCACCAAAAATGTAAAAATCATCTTACCATGTAAATGTCGATCTACAGGCAGTACAACTAATCCCAGCTGCCTGATCTTAAAGCACCACTTATGAACTGTTTATTTTGGATGTCCTTAGTTTTGTTCAGCCTCAGAAATCTGTAAAGTAAGTTTCGTATGGCTACACCTCTATTCATAGAGGTGTGGGTCCGGGAGCGAAACAGAGTTTCGGTTCGGACGCCGGGTTTTTGGATCATTCTTGGTTTCCCCGTATGGGTACTATGCCACCGCACGACGACAACGTGATGATCCGGCGCGGCGGCCCTGAACTGTTGCCAGCCAGTCACAGGGTAGACATAGACGCCGTCACTGAGTGGGAACCGAACCCACGCTGCCCGCACACAACTCGGGCGAGTGTCAGAAATCTGTTAGACACCTAAAAAGAGCTGCTATGTCAAGACACAGTCTTGGAGTTTGACTGGAGTTGATTTTTAAAAAATGGATTGATTTAATTAATTTATTTTTCAAATTTAACTCAAAGTTTATTTTTTTAACCAAGCATGCCAAGAAATGGATCAACAGTCATTTGATGTGTAACATGTGGATGATAAAACGTTGCTAACAGTTTCATGAAGCCAGCACATCTCCAGCGCCATCTTGTGACAAAACATGGATGTCACATTGGTAACAAGAGGAAACTGAATTCAGATAATCTCAATGAATTCTGATCATCTCAAGATATGATCTGGAATCCTCTTTTGTGGCATCTTTGCTCGCAGCTAAAGCCAAGAAGCCATTCACTATTGCCTGATAACAGATCTCTTCAATGATCCAAACAGGACACTTTGTTGATTATTTTTTTGTGGACCAAGGCAAATGAAGTTTGGAAGGTTCTAAAGTTTAAACATACCATCAGTTCAGTGTCTGATTTATTAAAGTCTTTTTTTTAATTTTAACTCAAAAATGTTTTGCGCTTCAGGGGAACCTGGCTGAAAATATGATTTCACAGTGGGTACATCACTGAATAAAGGTTGAGAACCACTGCCTTATGGCACCAGAAATGTGACAGCTCATTTTCATAGATCTCGTCATTATTTTGGACCTTCAAGTTATATAAGGTGAAGGCTATGTTAGAACGTTAATCTTTGCAAATGTTGTTAGTAAAAATATTTGTCAAGTTAAAGAAAAATGTATATTGATAAATTGTATTTTCTAAAATATATTTATTTCTCCAATTTCATGTTGGACCGAGTGAGCACAGGTTTGGCTAAATATGTACCTTTAAGGATCCAATGTCTCGTCACTGGGGCAGTATCGTCAAAGGTACACCATTGTACCTCCTAGACATCCTGTAAACAAGGTACAGTACATATTGGGACCATTGCATATTTGCACACAATTGTACCCTAAAGTACATATTTGGCCTACAAAGGGTACAAATTACGTGGACAGGGTACAGTAGTTTCTGGCAGTGTAAGAATGTGGACTGAATGGCTGGACAAAATGGGGAAATGCCAGTATTATTAGGGAGATGGCTCCCAGTAACGGATTGTAAACAAACAAAAACTTTGACTCCGGACCATAAGTCGCTCCGGAGTATAAATCGAACCAGCCCAAAAATGTGTAATGATAATCTATAAGTCATAATGAAGTATAAATTGCATTTTTTGTGGGTAATTTATTTTAAAAAAATGCTAGTTCAAAAACAGACATTTCATCTTGGAAGGGAGCTTATAACATTAAAAAAAGAATCAAGAACATGCTGCGGAATTGATGTAAGATATTCTAACACAATGAAGGTTATTTAGCTACATAAAAAAAAAACATGAACAGAAAAGGTCTAGTGAGAATGTTAATGTTTTTGGGGCACGGCTGTTCATGCTCTGATAGAGAGGCAATTGCCTTGCATGAAGCAGAATCACCAAGAAGGACTTGCCGCAAAGTCCTTTATATTCCTCACCCTGGCAACGAACTAGGTGTGGATCCATACCGTAACTGCACTGATAACAAGCCTGCACGTTGTTTTGTTGGTGTTTTCTTCTTCGCAGTAAGAGTAGCCTCCATTATTCGCCAGTCCCGAACAAGTTTCTCATTTACTCAAAACTTTTTCTCTACGCGATTACGGTTTTCGGCTGCAAATTTCACTACATTGTAGTCTGCAGAATACGAATGGAATAATAACGATTAATATGCAGAATGGCGGAGTGCGTTTACAAGTTCCCGATGTTGTGAAAGTACGCCAAATGCAGTATGTTGTTTGCATAGCAGGCGTATAACATATATTGTCCTTGAGTGTGCTTTAAGATGACGAATCTAAACACACAACAAAAATAATTACACACATTCTAATTTCAAATACAAAGCATGCTTAATTTTGAAAACATTGCTAGTGCTAATGCTAAGGTCAATGGAGGATAACGGGAGATTCAGTAGTGATATTTCCTCAAATAACAAATATTTACACACAAATGCTCTGGAAACACAAGCACGCAGGTTATGCAACACTACTCAAAAGCAGACATTTTTCCCAATCTGTGAAAAACTACTTATATTAATAGAGTTTGATTGCAACTTCTTCTGTTCTCATTCTATGTGTACGCCATTCATCCACAACACCACACTGCTGTTGAGAGGCCAGAACACACAGGAACATCCGATATTTGTTGTTGTAGTATACCATTGTTTACCTTCCTACTAATTTATTTTCCTGTTGTCCTTTCAAGTTATATTTCAATTTGTGTTTTCAAGGAGTCAATGACTTTTCTTTTCCTCAAAATTCAAGGTTACCAAGATTCAGTGACTTTTTTTTGCCATACTAAGACACTTTTTTTTTTTTTTACGATAATCGTCCAACCCTACAAAAAAGAATCCAACCTGCATTCTGTGATGTCTGCATACCCCATTACGAATATCCCTGCTATTAGTCTATTTGCCCAATTGACATTGTATGGGTTCCAGCTTCCTCATGATTCTCATCATGAAAGGCTGTACAGAAAACAGGTGCCTGCAGATTATGGCATTTTTTTTTTTTTACCTTGGATGAAAAGCTGCGCTGGTCATCATAGCCAACCCAAGAACTGTCCAAGGTGGCAAATGGAACACTCTGTTGCTCAATCCATTCTACAGAAGCACTGGAGATGCTGATCTGAGACTGAGATCTGACACAGATTTGAGACAAAAGATACGTGAACATCAAGATCAGCTCCTTGGGCTTTAAATTGTCCTCCATCATTACCTTCACTTATCTAATTTTTTAATACTTCAGTTGAAATGTTATTATTAACAGTACTAACTGACTATCAAACCAAGATTGTGCTTTAAAATAAAGACCATAGTTTGAAGTCTAAAATATCTGACCTCATACAAAGCCCAGAAACCAGCTGTGCGAGTGTATGGCCCCGCGTCAGCTGGTCCGTTTGTTGGGGTTCCCAGGCCAGTCGCACCAGTTTGAAGGCGGTAGGTTCTTCCATATGAAGGGAAACCCAGAAGCAGCGACCATATTCAGCCAATAGGAGACTGAGGAGTTCTGGAATCTTTAAATGGGCATGCATTTTGAGTAAGGTCTTTGTTTTCAGAAACATGTCAATAATTTTAGCAGTTTTGATTGTGCCTGTATCCCAACTTTGAATCAATCGCCAACAAAGGAGACTTTTTCATTAAATTCCGAGATTAATGTTGTAATACTGCAAGAATAAAGTACAATAGTACAAGCAAATGTCATGGCTTTCTAAGAATAAAGTAGTCTGACAAGCATGCAATCAGCACGTTTTTACATTTAAGTGAAGACTGTGAAGTTACACTTTAATCTTCCACATCAGCAATGACATGAAAATATGAAACGTCTCTAATAGACCATTGCTGATGTTCTTATAATGATGTATATGCTTGTGAGCATTTGATCATGAACATATTTATATAAGTAACACTTTTTTTTACGTTTGTTCATAAGACTGTCAAAATCATGACATGACAATGAATTCTTATGACAGATGTCATTAGGTTCCATTCTGCAAATTATGTCACTTTACATTGATCAATGTCAACTTTGCATCAGAAGTGATTTACCACATGACACTGAATGGAACCTTGCATTATGCGTCCCCAGTGACAGTGCAGAAGAGACTACATCGGAAGTAAGTGTGGTCCAGCATGTCGGGGCATTTCTCGAGGAATGATTCGATAGGAGGTAGAAATACAGTATTTGGCGGTGATGATGAAGCAAGACTTTTCAATCTCATTTCATGGAGATGTCACGTCATTGCCGTGCATTAAAGTTAGATATAGAGTCAAAACTGTTACTCAAAACAACTTTGCAGATTCGATCTCCAGCTGACAGCACTCTCCCTCCGCCCACACATAGCGCATTTTGAGCAAAAAAATCAGATCTGAGTCGCATTTTCCTGCTGCTCTAAAATGTCGGACGAGGGACAGCTGTCGTAAAGTAGAGACGTCGCAGGTCGAGTACATCATAACCCGAGGACTTCCTGTATTATCATGTCATGCACCTAATTATGAAAAATGAATGATTCCTTAATTCATGTGGAAAATAACAATAGAAATGATCTACAAACAGAAGTGCATGTTTAACATTGATTGCACCATAACATGATAGTTTGGGTGCAGATTTAAGTAATATCATCGAGAGCTTTAACCTTTAGAAATTTACTTGTTGAAAGTAAACAGCTACTGCACATATGCTAACCTTGACCAGCAAAGTGAAACTCTGCCTGCCCAGCAGTGGGCTCCCGTTGTGTGCCGGATATTCCCAAACCCTATTCAGCCCATCAAAGTTATGAGTTCACAGAAAGGTGATGGCTGACTTTATGAAGGCAAGCTCGACTCTCTGACCTGGCAACCATGGTAATGAATCTGGTGACACGCATAATGTGCCGAGCCAGGAAAATGCCCAGAGCTACATGAAAAAAAGGAAGTATTATGGATTCATATATATGTGAAAGATATGTGAAAAGTATGTTTGGCTGATGGGAGCAAAGCACATTTTCACAGTACAGTACAGTTTTGCAAAAAATAGATGCTCCCCAATAAGAAAAAAAAAAGCATAAAAGCAGTAATTATGAATTAAAAGCAAAAAGTGACTACAGCATTATTTCATTATGGAATTTGAAATTCACATTTTTATAGGTTATACATAATATTAAATATAGTCATGGGTGTTTTGCCATGTTGTTGTTTGTTAAGACAATCCGGTAGCCCTATGAAACTAATTGAGGGAAAGAATTGTAAATAGAAATGACACAAAAACAACAAGAATAGGACCTACCTAAAACACACCACTGCAAAGATTTGTGATCAGATTTCTGGATTCAAATTTAAGATGAAGATTATCCAAAACATTACTTCTTTTTGACAGATGTTTGATTGCATCTTAATATTTACAGATTTGAGGTCAAGATACGATTAGCTCCTTACCTTCCCGACAGCATCCAAAGAACCAGCGTCTAATTTATATTTTGTTCTTAAATCACTCATAGACGGTGACAAAGTGCAAATGATAAAGATAAGTGGGCGTACTTTTGAATGAATATTATTAGCCCACAGTGAGTCAAGATCAGACAAAGCCATAATCAATCATCATAATTGTAAGAAGGAAATGGGCAGAGCAGTGTCGTTTACGTCATTATCAGGATATGGTCGTTTATACCGAATAACTGCAAACAGCTGACAATAGACTCTTTATTGAAATAGACGTTTATACAATTATAATGATTTTTTGTCTGGCAACCCATTCAGGGTGTACCCCACCTAATGCCGAAGGACAGCTGGGATCGGCCCCAACACCCCCGTGACCCTCGCGAGGAGAAGCGGCTCAGATAATGGGTGGATGGATGTATTTAACTATGAGGTGTCGATTTTTGATTACTTATACTAAACAGCTACAAAAAAGGGGCAAAAATCTGTATAGCGTTCCCTCGCCACTTCACGCTTTGTGGTTTCAGTGCATCACAGGTTTTTCCAAAACATTCATAAAATTAAATAATAAAGCCATATCAGCAACCACATTGCGGAAAGACGTGTTGTTTCAAAGAGATTAACTGACTCTGAGGATTTTTATGTATCCACGGGCACTCATATAAGGCACGTAATTGTTTCCCGTAGCTAAATCGACCAATGAGAGCACGAGTGGATTTATCTGTGAGCTGATTGGCTGTGATGACCCAGCATCTTCTCTTAGGCCATGTCTCCATCCTCGTCCACATTAATAAACAAATGGCACTTTTAAACTATGTGTTGTCCTGATACTCATAATGTTATTAAAATGTGACGTTCACTTAGTCAGAGTCGAGTAGTGCACTCCAATAGAAAAGTAAAGATCCCTGCCAAGATTGGACAAACGAAATGTCTCATTGAAACTGAAGTTATTCCTGCTATGCCTTGAGTGTTGAGCAAAATGTATTTAAACAGCCCCAAGAAAGCACTGAGTTTCCTATTTTCTTAAAAAAATAGATATATTTTGTACCACTTTGTGTGGTTTATTGCTCTCATGGAATATTGGGAAAATTCTCCCCCTTGTTTTGTCAATCTAAGAAAATCAGACGTGTAGTGAGGAGTGCACTGGCAGGAAAAACATTGGCTATGTCAGATGGTATCGACAATGCCATGTTCTTGGTTACACTCTATTCTGAGCTACCACTGGAAAAGATGACCTGAATACACTTCCTCTTACTGATAACCATTCCTTGTTTGATGCTTTTAAATCCACAAAACAGGTCACAGAAAAGAGTCTTAGGTTAGAAATAAACAGTATTAAAGAACTCCTTCAGGGAAACAAAATGCATTGGTCAGATGCAAAGGCACAACTTGCTGACTGTTGAACTAAAAAAGGTGCTTCTGCCCTGATGTTTCTTTAAAGCCCTAGAAGAATGTGTATGAGTACAATGAAGTTATACATGTTTGTGTGAATTTTTCCTTAGATTTGTCTTCTGTTAAATACCATTTTTTTATTTTAAAGAAAGAGGGAGATTGTTGACATCATGCATGTTGTGAGCGGATATTGCGAGGACCTGCAAGACTCTTAGCACTGTTTTTTGAACCTGTGCGAGGAGCTGGAAACAAAACTTAATTAGGTTGTGTTTTTTGCCATTTACAAAGTAATAAACACTGAAATGAAATGCACACGACAATCACAAGGTGTTTATTCAAAACATATTGAACAACTTGAACCCCCCCATCACTTTTTCCCCATATAGTCTGAAGAAGCTGAAAGGCAACATGATAATTGCATGTGACTAATTTTGTGTTTTTCCGTGTTGGTTTTCAAACCGATCTAACAGTACACCTCACTACTACAATACTAAAGGCATTGTGAAATTATGTATTAAAACACACACACGCGTACACAATTCCAACATTAACTTTTGACAGTCAGAGATCCTTGGTTTGAGTGATGACTTTGATCTTTCTGTGTTGAATTTGCGTATTCTTTCAACGTTTGTTCATGTTGGGATAAGTGAAGACTCTAAATTGCCTAAGGTGAATGAGAGTCTGAATAGTTATCTGCGCAGTCTACACTAGGAGGATAAAGAAGGCGCACAAAGTCAGCCCAGATCGACTACAGCTCACCTGTGACCCTCAAAAGACAAAACACACACACACACACACAAAAAAACACTGCATGGACAGATGACAGAATTATTCCAATGACAATAACCACGTTTTGAAACTACATGCTGGTCAACTATATCAACACATTGGTTGTATTACACCCCCCGTTTTCCTTGTTTGGGTGCTGCCCATTACAGTGTTTTTGTAATTTCTTCCCCTTTTGTCATGCTTCATCCTGACCACAACCTTAAGGGAATGAGAGAGCAAAGGTTAATTAATAAATAAATGAATATCTAAATAAAAGTTCTTGAGATGTCAAAATGCCATATAATAACGTATTTTAGGATTAACTTCAGTTTTTTTCTGCACAATAAATGATAAAATAAAACAAATGGGGAATGGCTTATAGCAAGTTCGGGGCTTTATTTTAGCTTTTTTTTTCTGGTGTGATTCTAAACTTATTAAAATTAGTGACAATCAATAAAATTAAGGCAACGCCATTAAGAACAATAAGAAGCGTGGACCACCACTATTCACAGTGGGTAGGCAACGGATGGGTCCGTGGATATGGAAAATGTGAAAGAAAGAAATCTGATTTGTTATTATCAGAGAAAGGATTCAAATAACCATTACACTTGAGTTTAATCTCTTCCTGTATGGTGTAATAAATGTGACAAAGTTTTACCAAAGCACCAATTCAGGCTGACAGGATTACAATGAGGGGGATATATGACATTGTTAACTCTGGTGTTTTGGTGGCCAACCCTTTCATTGCTGTCAGGAACTTTAGATCAACCTATCAGCGTTTAAAAGAAGGTGCAATAAAATAAAACACATCACACTAGCTTTTTTCAATTGATCATAATTATTGTCAAACAACAGGGACAATTAAAGGAAACACAATGTATTCTTTTGTACAACTCCCCTGAAAATACGTTAAAATACAGTAAATAAATAACAGAAAGGATTTCAACTGACTAGTGACAAAATTACATCTCAGAAAGAGTGAATAATTACAAGTCGTGTATGGTGTATTGGTACAGTTGCCAGACTTTGGTGCAGGCAGCAAGGGTTCAGTTACCTTCAGTGAAACAGTGAATGTGAGTGAGAATGACTTTCTGTCTCATCTGTGCCCTACGACAGCCTGACCACATTGCAAGGGTGTCAGCCGGGATAGGCTCCAGCTCCCCGCAGCCCTGGATAAGATATCTGGTAAAATGGAAATTGAATAAAGACACTAATCAATGTCAATATGAGTTTTTAATGACAAAGATGAGGAAGCCCCACATTAAAATAAGTCAGTAATAAAGACATGAAAAACAATATAAATGTACTAAGATTGATGACTGCAATGTCGCGAGCCAGGTGTGGCTCTTTTGATGATTCCATCTGGCTTACAGATAAAACAAAAAATATACTCACATGCTTTCAGCTATCCTTCGATTTTTCTCTGCTCGTGTCCTGTTCAGGGCTGCAGTTCGCTGCAGGAGCAAGTGACCTTTTTTTTTTTTTTAATTGGATGATACTGGTAATTATTATTGACAATTATTGAATTAATTTAATGTTTCAGGAAAATAGACATTCATAAAACAAATTTTATATTCAGTAATTTGTTCAATTTCATAATCTTAAAAACCCAGATTCTCCCCATACTAGAATGGATCGACCCAACTTGTCACATGCCATCTCTAGTTACCTGTCAATCCAGGGAACAGATGTTGAGGGGGGTCTCAACTACAAGTATCTGGGTGTTCATCTGAACGATAAACTGGACTGGAGCGACAACACAGATGCTCTTTATAGGAAGGGTCAGAGCAGAGTCTTCCAAATCAGGCGGCTGAGGTCCTTTGGCGTTCAGAGGACACTCCTCAGGAACTTCTATGACTCTGTGGTTTCATCGGTCATTTTGTATGGCGTGGTCTCCTGGGCAGGTGGAATCTCGGGCCGGGACGAAAAGAGGCTGGACAAACTGGTGAGGAGGGCCAGCTCTATCCTGGGCTTCTCCCTGGACTCTGTGGACTGGGGGGCAGGAGGATGACGGCGAAACTGTCATCAATGCTGGACAACCCAGCCCACCCCCTCAATGACACTCTTAGAGCATGCCACAGCTCCTTCAGTGATAGACAGTTACACCCTCGCTGTGCAAAGGAGAGATTTCACCGCTCCTTCCTGCCGGCTGCCGTCAGACTGTTTAACAAGACATTGGGTCGACTCTACAAACGGGTGGGAATTAGTGCGATTGTGCAGTCCTAGGATGCAATACACTACTGTACTTTTATTCAATGGTGTATTTATATTGACCAATTCTGTATTTTGTTTACCACTGTAGTATTTTCATCATTGCAGTATTTTTTCTCATTGCAGCATTTTTATTTACTTCCCCTCTGTACCATGGACAGACATTAGGAGTGTTTCCTTACACTTGCATATGTTGAGGGATGTAAGTGTGTATATTCATGGGGATTTGTGTATGTACATATATACTGTGTATATTTGCATTCGTTTGCTTTTTCTGAATGTTTGCTGCTAATGTTATACACTAACGGCTACACTACGCCGCTGTCTCTGAGTGACCTATATCTTGGCTGCTGTAACACTGCAAATTTCCAAATTGTGGGAGGAATAAAGGACATCTTTATCTTTATCACTTGAAGTCGCAAACAATCGTGGTGGAAGCGTTAGTCTTCTGAAAAAGCTCAGGCACAAGTTTGTATGATAAAGATCAGTGGCGGGCCATGCATTTCACACTTAGGCCTTCAGTGAAGTCCTACTTTACCTACTTGAATAAATCCCCCTGATAATACCATCATTTATGACACCATGGCTGGACAAATAATGTCGAGAAACACACTTACACTGTACTAGTGAATGTCGATGACCTAGCTTTTCTTGAAAGGCCTGTCTTGAAAATGGCCTTGCAAGTGGATTTGCAATTAAATCCACACTTTTCCCTCCTTCGGCCATTGTGGTTTAAAAAAAGCAAGAATATATTTTACATTTTTGAACGGTCGCTAGTTACGACTTCCGGGTGTATTGATTCAGCATAGCGCTGCCCCCTCACGAGTGAGTATTCAATCACAAAACGCGTTCATCACCTTCAGCGTAAGGCCAGCGAGAAGGCTCACTGGAACCAATTTGTGATCTGATTGGCTATTGCAACTGTCTATCCAGTGGCGCAAAAAGTATGAATGCGCGCTATAGGGTGCGCCAAAGAGATGGGAGGAAAATAATTTTTGAGTGGCCATTTTATGTATTAAACAACTGTTTGTTCACAGGTGTGGTAATGGTTTGGTCTAATCACTAATACTAATAGAGGCACGTCACTGATAGGCACCCCTCTGCTCGGTGACTGTCACCGGCGCCCCCACTCCTGGCGCCGCATGCACACAGACCCAGACATAGTCCAGTGTGCGCCCACACAAGTACGCGAGCAGCCCGTGTTTACAATACAAACGTCTGAAAATACCGTATTTTTAGGGCCATACAACGCGCTGTATCAAAGGGCGCAACACCAGTTGAGGGTGGTATTTCCGTTTTTAATGCATATACTAGGCGCGCCGCATTACAAGGCGCTAGCTCGACTGCTAGCTCAGCTGCTCGTTCGAGCAAGCTCAGCTGATGTCAGCTCACCAGGACTCCATCCCCCAAGGGATCGTTGCCAGAGGTATCACCCCATTTTAATGACAGATGTCATGAAACTATTAGGAATCACTGCCAATAAGAATGACTCAAAACCAATAAAAGGTGTCTTGGCAATAGTCTACTAGAAAACACAGGGGAGGGACTTCACAGGTCACCACACTCCTTAGAGTCACGGTTTCAAATCAAAACCAAAAAAAACTCAGCATACAAGCAAACAATGAAACAAAGAAATAAGATTAACACAAAACATGTATCTCTCATGCCATCTATATACCCAAAAGAAATAAAAATAACACAAAATGATTATAGCAATGGCTTCTTGGGAGCCACTCAGCCTTAGCCAATTACAGCAATGGCTTCTTGGAGCCACTCAGACTCAGCCAATCACATGGCTGTTTAGAGAGATGTGCTGTTGTGCTTTGGGCTTTTTGCAGTCTGTTGTCTAAACCTGGGACGTTTCTTGCTTGCAATAACATAAATGATAAGACAGACTACGACATTGTGGACAGCTGCCCTTTTGTCCAGCTTTCTCCTACACCATCACCCAAACACCATAGTCACATAATGTATAAGTCACGGTCAATTAGAAGCATAGATGACTCAGACTTTGTCCAGCAGGGTGTGCATAGTATGCACTCCGAACAGCCCAATGAGTAAAATGGTTTCTGGTCGCGAGTGATGTTTAGTCCATATAATGGGCGCGTCGCTTTACAAGGCGCTTTGTTTGTTTTGGGGAAGATTCAGGACTTTAAAGAGCGCCCTATGGCCTGGAAAATACGGTAGTCGTGATGGAGAAGCAAAAAAGAAAGTGCTCCGGGGCTCAAAACCGAAAAAAAAGAGGGAGTGTGGCAGTTGAAATGAGCACACACGACTGACTGTGAACACGTCTTTATTCCAAGACTGCCAACAACAGAATAACGCACAATCACAAATTCGCGCCAACAAACATTAACATGAATACGCCCCCAAACGGGATGCCTGCTGGGTGAGAGGCATGGTCCTAATGTCCGCCACATAGCCCCCCCCCCGAACACCCAGAAGGTCGCTCAGAACGAAAACCTCACAGGGGGCTTCACCGGCCTGCCACAACGACTACGCAGGCCATCCTTTAGTGGTGCAGTTGAAACCCGGTGGGCAGGGGGGTCAGGCGAGACAGGAGCGGGAGCACGACACACAACGTCGTCGCGCGGAAGTGAGGGCGTGGACTTTGGAGGGCGACCGCGGCGAGGGACGTGGGCCGGCAACAGCACATCGCCTGCAACCAAATGAGCTGGTTTTAGCCTATCTACCGAGACGCACTCCCTTCGCCCACCCATATCAAGCACAAAACTCTTATCGCCGCGCTCCAGCACCCTAAACGGGCCGTCATACGGTGGCTGCAAGGGCGAGCGGTGGGCATCGTGGCGCACAAAAACAAAACGGGCTGACATAAGCGTGGACGGCACGAATACCTTGGGAACACAGTGGTGAACCGGTGCAGGGCTCAGGGGCCCCCCCGACAAAAAGGAAAAGGGCGGAGCGTCCAAACCGTCTGGCAGAAATTCACCAGGTACGCGAAGCGGCTGACCGAGCACCAACTCAGCAGGAGCGGCGTTAAGATCCTCCTTCGGCGCTGAACGTAAGCCGAGCAAAATCCATGGCAGACGGTCGACCCAGTTACCGTCCGATAACGCAGCTCGCAGCGCAGCTTTAAGTGACCGGTGAAAACGTTCGCACAAACCGTTAGCCTGCGGATGGTAGGCAGTAGTGCGGTGCACGCGCACACCCAACGATACTGCCAAGGCTGACCAGAGCTCAGATACAAACTGGGGGCCCCTGTCCGAGGTGATATCGGACGGCGTGCCGAAACGCGCGACCCAGGACGACAGAAACGCACGGGCTATATCCACCGAGGTCGTGGAGGACAGAGGAACCGCCTCTGGCCACCTAGTCGTCCGGTCCACCATAGTGAGTAGGTGAGTAAAACCTTGCGAAGGGGGAAGGGGAACTACCAAGTCCACATGCACATGGTCGAACCTCCTGGCCGGAATCGGAAAAGGTTCAAGGCTCGACCTGGTGTGTCGGTGGACTTTGGCACGCTGACATGCTACACAGGACGCTGCCCACATCCTGACGTCCTTACGAAGCCCGGGCCAGACAAACTTTGCCCCAACCAGCTTGACCGATGCACGGATGCCAGGGTGTGACAGGGAGTGGATCGAATCAAAAATCCGGCGACGCCATTCCAACGGAACTACAGGACGAGGGCGGCCCGTGGACACATCGCAGAGGAGAGCAGTGCGACCGCCCCGCAACACCACCTCCTCAAGCTTAAGAGCCGTACTCACTGCCTTGAGGTTGCGGATGTCAGGATCAATGGACTGGTCGGCAGCCATTTCCGAAAAATCAACCCCGAGCTGGACTGGACACACGATCGCGCGCGATAAACAATCAGCCACAGGGTTACACTTACCGGCCACGTGCCGAACGTCCGTCGTAAACTCTGAAACGGCCGCCAAGTGCCGCTGCTGACGGGCCGAACATGGTTCAGTAACCTTTGACATCGCAAACGTAAGTGGCTTATGATCCACGTAAGCCGTGAAACGGCGTCCTTCAAGAAGGAAGCGAAAGTGGCGCGTCGCAAGGTACAAAGCCAACAACTCTCGGTCGAAAACACTATACTTGCGTTCGTTATCCCGCAGCTTACGACTGAAAAACGCAAGAGGCTGCCACACATTTGCCACGAGCTGCTCAACCACTGCCCCAACAGCTATATCAGAAGCATCTGTAGTTAAGGCAACTTGCGCAGTCGCAATCGGGTGGACCAGGAGAGTCGCACTCGCCAGGGCGTCCTTAGTTTGTCGAAAAGCCTGTTCCCGCCGTGCAGACCACTCGACAGTATCATTAGCTTTCTTATTTTTCAAGGCATTGTAAAGAGGATGCAGGAGGTGGGCCGCACGCGGGAGAAACCGATTATAAAAATTAACCATGCCCAAAAACTCCTGCAGCGCCTTAATTGAGGCCGGGCGGGGGAAATCCACCACTGCCTTCACCTTGGCGGGCAAGGGGACCACGCCCTGTGCTGAAATCCGGTGGCCTAAGAAATCAATCTCAGCCAGACCAAATTGACATTTCGCTGGGTTAACGATCAGACCATGCGAATCAAGACGCTTGAAAACCTCTGTTAAGTGCGACAGATGTTCCTCTGGTGAAGGACTGGCCACCAGAATATCGTCAAGATATACAAACACAAAGTCGAGGTTGCGCAACACAGAGTCCATCAATCTTTGAAAAGTCTGTGCTGCCCCCTTCAGTCCAAAAGGCATGCGCAAGAATTCAAAAAGACCGAACGGGGTTATCACCGCGGTTTCGGGCACATCTTCCGCCTGCACAGGCACCTGGTGGTAACCACGGACCAAGTCCACTTTTGAAAAAATGGTGGTGCCCGCCAAACGGGTGGAAAAGTCTTGAATGTGTGGAATGGGGTAACGGTCATGCGTAGTCACATTGTTAAGGCGACGAAAATCACCACAAGGCCGCCAGGAACCATCCCTTTTAGGCACCATGTGTAAAGGCGAGGCCCACGGACTGTTAGAACGCCTCACAATCCCCAAACGCTCCATTGTAGCAAACTCCCCTTTTGCTATCGCTAATTTGGCCGCGTCAAGGCGACGCGCGCGAGCAAAAACTGGCGGGCCGACCGTGGGTATGAAATGCTCCACCCCGTGTTTAGTGCATGCGGTGGAAAAGGCTGGAGTCGTTAGGGAGGGAAAGTCTGTCAGCAGGCGCTGATAAATGTCACCCGATGCCAAATAATTCGCATGCGTTAATGGCCCGAGTCCCCCAGCCTCACACGGAGAAGTAGCAAAAGAAACAGCGTCAATCAAACGGCGGTTTGCGACATCAACGAGCAGTCCATGTGCACACAGAAAATCCGCGCCGATAATGGGAACCGTGATTGCGGCAACAAGAAAGTTGCACTGGAAATCACGTCCATGGAAGCACAGAGTCACCGACCTGGAACCAAAGCTGATGATGGGCGAGCCGTTAGCCGCACACAGGGGTGGTCCGCAAACGCCGCCCGCCTTGTCCACGGCGGAGGGTGTAAGCAGGCTGACTTGCGACCCGCAGTCCACCAGGAAACGTCTTCCAGAGGACGAGTCTGTAAGGAAAAGCAGCTCGCTCTCTTTGCCGGCGCCCACAGCCACTACTGAACGCCGGCGTTGGAGTTTCCCGGAGCTTCGTAGGTGCAGGGGGGAACACAACGCCGAGCCCTGGCGCCAAACCGCTGATGGAAGAAGCAGAGAACCTTCCCACGACGCTTTCGAACGACCACTGCGGCCACCGTTGACGGATCCACGTCTGGTGTCGTCCCAAGGGTGGAATCGGCCGCCACACTTTGCACGGCGAACCGTCTCGTAGCCAGCAGAACTCGATCCGCTTCCTCAGCCAAACCTCGATGATCGCCGGTCGCCAGACAAGCGGAGTTAGCCAACACCGCGCGCACCGGAGATGGTAGCTGTCGCAGGAAAATGTGCGGGAAAATAAAACCGCCCTCATCCGAACCCAAGAGCGACAGCATATTGTCCATGAGATCCACCGCCGTGCCATCGCCCAAACCGGGCAGGGAAAGGAGCCTATCTGCCCTCTCTGAGTCCGACAAACAGAACCTCCTCAGCAGAAGCTGTTTGAGCGCGTCGTATTTCCCGCCATGTGGAGGTGCTCGCAATAGCTGCATAACACGACGTGTGGTCAGTTGGTCGAGGGACGCCACGACCATGTAGTACTTCGGGTCATCGGAGGTGATTCCACGAAGGTGGAAAAGCGCTTCCACATGCTGGAACCACGAAGCCGGATCGCTCTGCCAGAACTCCGGTAGCCTCACGGTAGCGGTGACGGCTGCAAGATGAGGGAGTTGGGGCGGCATGGCCGAGGAAGACACCTCTTCATCTACGACTTGAAACATACTCAGCGTCGGGGTCACCAATGTGGCAGTTGAAATGAGCACACACGACTGACTGTGAACACGTCTTTATTCCAAGACTGCCAACAACAGAATAACGCACAATCACAAATTCGCGCCAACAAACATTAACATGAATACGCCCCCAAACGGGATGCCTGCTGGGTGAGAGGCATGGTCCTAATGTCCGCCACAGGAGAAAGTTTATGCAGCCAGGAAAACGATCTTTTCAATGTGGTTAGAAGACAGTAGGTAAGTTGTAATGTGTCTGCGTTGTCAGAGCCACAACTGGCTAGCAAATAATTAAGTTAACTAAATTCGTTTTTGAACATTATCGGTTATTGTACATCTTGGGTTTTTCATGAAGCCAATCACCTGACCTGCGTGAAGTTGGCCCCCCATTTGTTGCAAAAATAGGTGGAAATAGTTTGTTTCGTTTGTGCTGCGTTTGTGCCCGTTTGTGCTGTTAAAATTTTCGTTTCGAACCGAAGCAGCACAAACGAAAATTTTAACAGCACAAACGGGCACAAACGCAGCACAAACGAAACAAACTATTTCCACCTATTTTTGCAACAAATGGGGGGCCAACTTCACGCAGGTGTAATATCTTTCGAACCGGAGCAGCACAAACGAAAATTTTAACAGCACAAACGTAGAGCAAACGAATGGCACCATTCCCAAGTCAATCGGATGAAAATGGGGGGCTGGGTGACGTCACCACTCGAAATTAAAACGTGTAATATCTTTCGAACCGGAGCAGCACAAACGAAAATTTTAACAGCACAAACGGGCACAAACGTAGCACAAACGAATGGCACCATTCCCAAGTCAATCGGATGAAAATGGGGGGCTGGGTGACGTCACCACTCGAAATTAAAACGTGTAATATCTTTCGAACCGGAGCAGCACAAACGAAAATTTTAACAGCACAAACGGGCACAAACGTAGCACAAACGAATGGCACCATTCCCAAGTCAATCGGATGAAAATGGGGGGCTGGGTGACGTCACACTCGAAATAAAACAAAGTGTAATATCTTTCGAACCGAAGCAGCACAAACGAAAATTTTAACAGCACAAACGGGCACAAACGCAGCACAAACGAAACAAACTATTTCCACCTATTTTTGCAACAAATGGGGGGCCAACTTCACGCAGGTAGATATTACACGTTTTAATTTCGAGTGGTGACGTCACCCAGCCCCCCATTTTCATCCGATTGACTTGGGAATGGTGCCATTCGTTTGTGCTACGTTTGTGCCCGTTTGTGCTGTTAAAATTTTCGTTTGTGCTGCTCCGGTTCGAAAGATATTACACGTTTTAATTCACGCGGTGACGTCACAAACAGGAACGCGCCAGCGTCAGTTTGTTTTGTTTTGCTGTCGAACAAGGAGCTCGGTATCGCGCTACCGCGTTCAGTCAATCACTTGAATCACTCGTATTTGTTATTAATTAGGGTTATAAACTAGTTCCTGGAATGAACCGATGTTTTGTATGTTTTTGCGCATTTTACATTCTTCATGATCCTGGAAAGCAACTGTTGCCGGACGAACTTCAGGTAAACATGTCACACTCACTGTTGTAGCTTTTTTGCTAGCATACAGTAATCTTAAAACCTTCCTGTTTTCACTGCTGTAAATTACTTTAAATTCGGTCTTATTTCTTTTAATAGTGTTGTTCTACTGCTCATTCATTTATTTCATCAGTAGTCATTAAAGCTATGTGATTATTTCTTAAAATTATAGTAGACGTGAGGCTGAAACATATCCGTTGAACTTTTTGAAATAAAAACAACTTAAAGACACCCCTCGATGAAGCATTCCCTCATTTGAGAACAACTGAATTAATATAAAAACAGTCCTTACACGCGCAAGGTCGACGATTGTGTCCATTTGGAGAAGCGGCTGGATGAATTCTAAATGACCTAAAATAATTTCTTATTGAAAAACAGTAGCAACACAATACAAGTTCTTAAGGCCCAAAACAGCACCATCGACAGACTAGTTTAACCAAAAAGGGGATGTTTTTACAGCAAAAATTAAAGTTAGAAAAGTTGTGGGGACTTGCTGGCTTATGCCACTAGAAATTGAAACAGGCATTATCAATAAAACTGAATTGTTATTCGCATTCCTGTCTTTATAGACTCATCACTAGTGGTCATGTCTGTTGAAGTAATTTTAATTGAAAAAAAAAAAAAATCAGGCTTTGCTTTTTAATTGTATGCGGTTCAACAGAAAGAAGAAAACCAACTCATGAAACAGGCGTCGACAAAGACTTATTTTAATACTATATTTTGTTGCAAAACATGCTGGCAATCAGGACAAATTTTGGTAACTTTCACTGGACTTCTGCACCTGTCAGCAGGAAAACATCCCGATTTGAAGAGCTACATTAATGAGTGCTTTAAAGTCTTGCTTGGGAGTCAGCATGCAAACCTGCCGCCATGCTTTGTCAGGGTAGATGTTGCACACTGCATCAAAATGATCTGCCAGTGGGATTGCCTGAAAAATAAAAGACATCGTGTCAAAGATTTTTATGTGAGATCATTAGCACAACTACTCAAGTCACAATGTGTGGAACATTCAACAAAACTTCTATGTGCCATCACTATTGTGGCACTGAGTGAGTCCGAAGGTAATGACAGTTCTGGAACCCCTCTCCCATCAGAAAAGTGCAAGAAATACCTGAAAACACAAATAGCACAAGAAGAATGAATCGGCATGCTCGATGAAGAGGTTCAGGCACAGGAACCCGTTGAGGAGCATCAACAGATCCACACTAATGCTCGACAGTGGGTGACTGAATTATGCGAAGAGATCAGGTCACTTGCCATGGCTGAGGGAGACAGGGATAACATCCACTTCCTCCCTGAGATTATTACCCACATCATAAGACAGGGAAGTTAATTACCACTCTGGTCAGGCGTAGTGGTCCCTCTCTTCCGAAGTACCAGTATCACTGCAAGTTTGGCAGCTGTTGAAGCAGAGTTCAACAACATAAAGGACTTTTCAAGCATGAAAGCCTTCCCATTCGTGTTGACCGGTTTGTTGCTCATCATCATGCCTTCATTGAGGGAAACGTGGATTTCTGCTGCAAAACAAAAAAGCTGATGTAGGTCATGTCTTAAGACCTGACGATGCCTCTACTACTTCTCATACTGAGGAAAAAATATATTAAAAAATTATGTTGACCTCTGTGATGAGTCTGATGTTGCTACAGTATTCATACTACTGAAGTTGAGAAATGGAGAGGCTTAGTGGATTGACACCGACCTAGGTATGAGTTGAACAGAAGTTGCCCTGCTGGAAATTCCCAGAAGTCTGATGCTGACAGTTTACTTTTAGAGCAGTCATATCATCTCGAAGAGGATTCTCTAGGACATTATGTGGCATACTGCAGGAGGGCTGCTTTTGACTGGGAGATGCACAATGACCTGGAAAGTAGAGTGAAAGCAGCATCAGAAAAGACAAAGAGCTTCACAAAGCAGTGATTGCTTAATTGTTGAAATGTAAATAGTTTGGGGTTTTGTTTGTTGCTGTTTTCTTTACACATAAAGCTATCGTTTCACCCAAAGTTTCTCTGCAGGCTCTCATCAATTACACACGGACTGTTTTTATATTAATTCAGTTGTTCTCAAATGAGGGAATGCTTCATCGAGGGGTGTCTTTAAGTTGTTTTTATTTCAAAAAGTTCAACGGATATGTTTCAGCCTCACGTCTACTATAATTTTAAGAAATAATCACATAGCTTTAATGACTACTGATGAAATAAATGAATGAGCAGTAGAACAACACTATTAAAAGAAATAAGACCGAATTTAAAGTAATTTACAGCAGTGAAAACAGGAAGGTTTTAAGATTACTGTATGCTAGCAAAAAAGCTACAACAGTGAGTGTGACATGTTTACCTGAAGTTCGTCCGGCAACAGTTGCTTTCCAGGATCATGAAGAATGTAAAATGCGCAAAAACATACAAAACATCGGTTCATTCCAGGAACTAGTTTATAACCCTAATTAATAACAAATACGAGTGATTCAAGTGATTGACTGAACGCGGTAGCGCGATACCGAGCTCCTTGTTCGACAGCAAAACAAAACAAACTGACGCTGGCGCGTTCCTGTTTGTGACGTCACCGCGTGAATTAAAACGTGTAATATCTTTCGAACCGGAGCAGCACAAACGAAAATTTTAACAGCACAAACGGGCACAAACGTAGCACAAACGAATGGCACCATTCCCAAGTCAATCGGATGAAAATGGGGGGCTGGGTGACGTCACCACTCGAAATTAAAACGTGTAATATCTTTCGAACCGGAGCAGCACAAACGAAAATTTTAACAGCACAAACGGGCACAAACGTAGCACAAACGAATGGCACCATTCCCAAGTCAATCGGATGAAAATGGGGGGCTGGGTGACGTCACCACTCGAAATTAAAACGTGTAATATCTTTCGAACCGGAGCAGCACAAACGAAAATTTTAACAGCACAAACGGGCACAAACGTAGCACAAACGAATGGCACCATTCCCAAGTCAATCGGATGAAAATGGGGGGCTGGGTGACGTCACCACTCGAAATTAAAACGTGTAATATCTTTCGAACCGGAGCAGCACAAACGAAAATTTTAACAGCACAAACGGTAAAGGATAATGTAAATGGCAGTCAATTTAAAACTGAACAAAGGTTAGACTGCTCTGAGCCACTTTTGTGATCCTGGCATGGAAGTCCATTGTTTCAGAGGGGTCTCGTTCACACCTCCTGTGGTGCAGCTGTGATCTAATCTTCCTGCATTCCTCTCTTGAGTGTCTGGTCATTAGCATGGTCTAAACTTCAGTTACACTTAAAGGATTTCATACATTTGACTATTAAAGGAATATAAGAGTTTGAGCTTAACATAGTTCATTAGATGTTGGTGCATCCAATGTATGAAAATGTGATATTGTAAAATGCTGAGAGTGTGACTGGTGAAGCGCAACAGAATGGGGGTTGCAAGAGCGTGCACGAGTGGAATGTTTCAGGACAAAGGGTGATAGCAGCAAGGAGGGAGCGAGACGAGATGACTCCGGGAAGGAGCGGCCATCGGGGGATAGCACAAGCAGGAGGAGTCGCCACGGGATTCGGCGGGAGGAGAAAGACCAATGAGAGCGAGCTAAAGTTAACTGCAATACACATAGCCAATAGAATCATGCCAGGATGCCTTTGTCTGTGCCATTTGCATGTTGTATAGTATGAATCAGTACTGGGCAACTCGGGGGAAAAACACATTCGCTGGTGGCAAGAGAGGTGTAGACTTGTATTGAGAGGGATTCGAGATCCAGGTGCCATGTAGAAATCTGTGTATTGGGAATAAATCCATTCGTGTGTGAAAATGCCGGCTTCCTGATACCTTTCTATTGCAGAACGAGCGCGCATATTGTTGGATGTGTGAGAGTTGGGTAAGGTCGCAAATTGGAGTCAGATTACTTATTTGAGTTTACATTGGGTTAAAGTTAAATTCTAACATTGATATAAAGATAAATTCCAACAACGGGCACAAACGTAGCACAAACGAATGGCACCATTCCCAAGTCAATCGGATGAAAATGGGGGGCTGGGTGACGTCACACTCGAAATAAAACAAAGTGTAATATCTTTCGAACCGAAGCAGCACAAACGAAAATTTTAACAGCACAAACGGGCACAAACGCAGCACAAACGAAACAAACTATTTCCACCTATTTTTGCAACAAATGGGGGGCCAACTTCACGCAGGTAATCACCTGCTGTAATATGAAACTTGTGTAGTGTATTTTCACAAGGTCTAACATGTGCAACCCATTTTATGGCCATGACGAGATTGTTGCTTTTAGGAATACCAACTCTTGGGTTGAACCTCCCTAACACTTAAGATACAGCCTTGAGTTAGGAAGGGTCAGGGATTTGAACAGGGGTCATCGACGCCCCAAGGAAGGTGTTTACAGAAGAGGCGTCTGGCGCCAAGAAGTCGCATCTGCAAAGGGGATCTGTGCCTCGCACCCAGAGGAGGTTTTGAAAAGTTCAGTTAATGGGCAGCCGGATAAAAATGCATATGCAATAAGGGACAATTAGATATTCATGTCTTTTGTTTGCCTTCCCTATAAGAAGGGAAGGCTCGAGAGGGGAAGGGCCTTTTTTTTTCTTTTGGGAACTTCTAACATCAGCTGAGATCAATAAACTCTTTTTCCAACCACCGGTGTGGGTCAGAAGTTTTTTCCATCACCAAACCAACCTTGCCCGGCGACCTGTCCGGAGGGGAGCTGAGCCAGACCCGCACATCAACAACGAAATTTACCACATTTTAAATAAAAGTGTTGTACTACCCCCCAAAAATTATTTACATATAAAAATTTAATTGTTTTTTTTTTTTTTTGGGGGGGGGGGTGTTTGGTTGGGGGGCGGGCTGATATGTGCGGGCATACACCCCAGAAAGTACCGTATTTTCACGTCTGGCCAAAAGACGCACTGTATCAAAGGGCCAGAATCAGGTGAGAGAGCTTTTTCTGTATTTATTATATACACGGGGTGCATCACACTACGAGGGTCTTGGTAGCTTGCACATGAGGGCTCATGCATGAGGACTCTCATGAAGAGCAAGGCATAGTTGTGAAGGGCAGCACTCCAGATGTTAAGAGTGCTTGCATTACAACACGGTTGACCAATAACGTTTGAGGAGGGATGTCACTGGTCATCACACTCCTGAGAGTCACGGTTTCATTTCAAAACCAAAAGTATCTCTGAACAGCATACAAGCAAACAATTAAAGAAAGAAACTTAACGCAAAACATGTATCTCTCCTGCCATTCACATCCCAAAAAGAAATAAAAAAATACACAAAAAGATAATAGCAATGGATTCTGGGAGCCAATCAGCCTCAACCAATCATATGGCTGTTTAGAGAGATGTGAGGGGTGTGCTTTGGGCAGTGTTTTTTATTATTTTTTTTTTTATTTGCAGTCTGTTGTCTAAACCTGTGATGTTTCTTGCTTGTAATAACATGAATGATAAGACGGACTACGACATCGTGGACAGCTGCTCTTTTGTCGAGCTTTCTCCTGCACATCACCAAAAAAACAATACACATAATGTATTTGTCACATTCAATTCAAAGCATAGTAGTCTTAACCTTTGATCAGCTGGGTGTGTTAACATGCACTCTGAAATTCCCGCAATGGATCAAACTGCTAATTGTATGCGTATTGATGGGTCTCAGTCCATACACATGGCGTGTTGCATTGCAAGGTACCTCTTTTGCTATAGGGAAAATTTAAGACTTCAAAGTACACCTTATGGTTGTGAAGGTATAGTAGGTAGTTGCTCCCCATTGACAGAACAGATGCCTGCTCGATTGTATATGAAGGCCTCGGACGGATTGCTCGTGCTACTGGTTTTGTGAAACCTGCCTGGGAACACAAGCGAGCTGAATTCTGATCGGATAAAAGCTCACACCTAAAAATAAAACACTAGCATATAATATCACGTCAATGTGAAGAATCTGATCATTTTTTCTTGATTATGTAAGCCCAGCAGAAGAGGCCGTGAAGGCCTTAACTGCCCATCACTGTTGAAGATTATGTTTGATTTGGATTTAAGCCCGCAAGTTGCAGATGAGACTGTCACTGTTCTGCTGTTCTTCTGGTATCTACTGTAAATGTCTTTATGTGTTTTAATCTGTGTTCTTATTACCTGCTAATTTATATTTCACCATATCGGAAGCACTGTTACAGCTCCATCTTTTGTGAAATGCGCTATAAAAATAAAATTGTATTGTATTATATTGTATCTCTTCTAGGGCGGCACGGTGGCCGACTGGTTAGCACAATGGCCTCACAGTGAGAGACAGCATTAGTCGTGGGTTCAATCCTGGCTCCGGCCATCCTGTGTGTAGTTTGCATGTTCTCCACGTGCCTGCGTGGGTACTCCGGTTTCCTCCCACACTCCAAAAACATGCACGGCAGGTCGATTGAACACTCTAAATTACCCCTAGGTATGAGTGTGAGCGCGGATGGTTGTTCGTCTCTGTGTGCCCTGTGATTGGCTGGCAACCAGTTCAGGGTGTCCCCTGCCTACTGCCCGAAGATAGCTGGGATAGGCTCCAGCACCCCCTGCGACCCTAGTGAGGAAAAGCGGTACAGATGATAGATGGATCTCCTCTATGATCCAAACGAGGACACTTTATGTTGATTTTTTTTTTCTGTGGACCAATACAAATAAAGTTTGAAAGGTTCTAAATTTTAATAAGACAGTGATGGCATGTTTTAGAATTAGAATTAGATTAGAAATTAGAAATCCCTTTATTGTCATTGTACTCAAGTGTGCAACGAGATTAGAGGGCTCCCCTCTCCAGTGCAATACAACAATAATACAGACAAATATATAAATTAGATAAATAAATAAGAGAGTGCAATGGAATTTAGTACTGAATAGGGTATATAAAAACACATCACAATGCTGTTCTGCAAGGTAAGGGTGTTCTCGTGTGTGTGTGAGCGTTCAGAATGGAGATGGCTCTTGGAAAGAAACTGTTTCTCAGTCTATTGGTCCTCGATTTGATGCATCTGTAGCGCCTGCCAGAGGACATCAGGTCGAACAGGTGTGAGTTTGGGTGGGTATTGTCTTTGACGATGTTGAGAGCCCTTCTGAGGCACCGGGCGGTGTAGATGTCCGACAGTGAGGGGAGAGGGCAGCCAATAATCCTTTGCGCTGTTTTGACTGTCCTCTGGAGCCTCACTCTGTCCGCCTCAGTGCAGCCGCTGTACCAGGTGGAGACACAGTACGTCAACAGGCTCTCGATGGACGAGTGGTAGAAGGCTAGCAGCAGCTTCCTGTCCAGGTTGAATTTCCTGAGGACTCTCAGAAAGTGCAGACGCTGGTGGACCTTCTTTACCACTGCTGTGGTGTTGTGAGTCCAAGACAGGTCGTCGGAGATCTGTACTCCCAGGAACTTAAACGTGTGGACCCTCTCCACACACACGCCTTCGATGCAGAGGGGGGGCGGCACCGTCTTGTTCCTCCTGAAGTCGACGACAATCTCCTTTGTTTTTGCAGTGTTAAGGTGCAGTCTGTTGTCCTTGCACCAAGCTGTCAGTCTCTTTACCTCCTCTCTGTAGGCTGTCTCGTCACCTTCCGAGATCAGACCGACCACTGTCGTGTCGTCAGCAAACTTGACGATGGTGTTGTTGCCGTGGGCCGGGCTGCAGTCGTAGGTGTAGAGGGCGTACAGGAGAGGGCTCAGCACGCATCCCTGAGGGGAACCGGTGCTCAGCATGCGGGTGGAGGACGTGTAGGGGCCGAGCAACACAGTCTGGGGTCTGTTGGTCGGAAAGTCCTTAATCCAGATGCGTGTGAGGGCAGGGAGGCCGAGAATGTCCAGTTTGGCGACGAGGATGTCTGGGATGATCGTGTTGAATGCCGAGCTGTAGTCCACAAAGAGCATCCTTGCATAGCTCTGCTGTTGTTCCAGGTGGCCCAGCACAACATGCAGAGCAGTGTCGATGGCGTCCTCAGTGGATCTGTTAGCCCGGTATGCAAACTGGTAGGGGTCCAGAGTGGGAGGAAGGCAGTCCCTGATGTGCTGGAGAACCAGCCTCTCGAAGCACTTCATGATGACTGGTGTGAGAGCAACAGGACGGTAGTCATTCAGGTGGACGGCGGGTGACTTTTTGGGGACAGGAATAATGGTGGAAGTTTTCAAGCAGGAGGGGATGACTGCTTGAGCCAGGGAGCGGTTGAAGATCCTGCAGAAAACATGTGTCAGTTGGTGGGCACATGCTCTGAGGACCTTGCCTGGTATTCCGTCGGGTCCAGTAGCTTTCCTGGGGTTAACCGCCAGGAGCGCGCGCCTCACATCGTGTTCCTCTACGATGAGTGGGGGGGAGTTGGAGCATGAAGTGCGGGGGTGTGACGGTTGGGGCGAGTCAAAGCGAGCAAAGAAGCAGTTAAGCTCCTCTGCCAGCGATGCACTCGGGTCTACAGAGGTCGTGCTGCCGCCACGGAAGTTGGTGATGCTCCGTAGACCCTGCCACACCTCCCGTGGTCTGTTACTGGCAAGGTGGGCCTCCAGCCTCCCCTTGTAGATTGCCTTGGCTAGCTTGATGCCTTTGCTCAGGTCAGCACGGGCCACCCTGTACTGGGCTTTGTCGCCTGACCTGAAGGCAGCGTCACGGGCCTTGAGGAGAGAGCGAACCCTGCTGGACATCCAGGGCTTCGCATTTGGGAAGGTCCGTATAGTCCTGTGTAGGGACACAGTTTCCATGCAGAACTTGATGTAGTCCAGTACACAATGTGTGTAGACATCAAGGTCCTGATGATCAAAGAGGTCCCAGTTTGTGTCTTGAAAGCAGTCCTGTAATTCACTCATGGCGTCGTCACGCCAGGTTTTCACAGTCTTTGTGGTGGGCCTGAATCTGCGCCTGAGAGGGGTGTACGCAGGTGCGAGCTGCAAGGACAGGTGGTCTGACTGGCTGAGGGGGGCGAGTGGGAGGGCCCTGTATGCGTGCTTGATGTTCGAGTACACATAGTCGAAAGTGTTGTCTCCCCTCGTTGGGCACTTGACATGCTGGTGAAACTCTGGGAGTACAGTCTTTAAATTGGCCTTATTAAAGTCTCCCGCTACTACGTGAACGCCATCAGGGTGGGCCCGCTGATGTTTATTGATGACGCACGCGAGTAGCGAGAGCGCCGTGCTAGTGCTAGCGTCGGGAGGGATGTAAACAGCTGTGACAATCACGACCGTTAGCTCCCTCGGGAGAAAATAAGGCCGGCATTTAACGGACATGATCTCGATGTCGGGGGAAAAGTGCTTCTCGACGATTGTGCTATCGCCGCACCAGTTCTCATGCACGTAAACACAGAGTCCCCCGCCCCTTCTCTTACCGGTGTCCCTCGTCCGATCCGCGCGATGTAGCGAGCGCCCGGCCAGCTGGATGCTAGCGTCGGGGACGTCTGCGTGCAGCCAGGATTCCGTGACGACGATCACACTGCTATCTCGCACATAGCGGTTTCCCAGGATTTGTAATCCCAGATCGTCGATTTTGTGGACCACGGATCTGGCGTTGGTGAGGTATAGACTCGGCAGTGGTTGCCTGTGGGGCTGCCGCCGCAGCCGTTGCAAGACACCGGACCTGCAGCCCCGCTTCTGCTTCCTCTCTCTGCGTCGCCTGCGCCGCCTCCCGGTCCCGATGACAAGCCACGGTGAGCCGGGCAGCCTCGCCAGTTCGTCCGGAATTTTGCGATCATAGCAAAATTCCTCTGTGATGGTTATTTCGCATCGATATCCAATGTCCACGATGTCCTGGCGGGTATATCGATGTTGTGCCTCAGTTGGTGCCAATAAGAGCAAGCAAACCCTAGTAAAAAGTAATAAGGAGCACTGGGAGGGAGAGCTGTTAGCCGCTGCGTCTATGCGCGCCGCCATCTTGGGAAAGAAAAAAAATATATATATATATTTTCTTGTTTATTTTTTTTTACCCCAAAATGCTTTGCGCTGGTTCAAGGGTACTTGTCTGAAAGAATATTTTACAGGGAGTATATCACTGGAAAAAAGTTTGAGAACCACTCAGGTACAGTATAACAATTTGTGTCCCACATTATAAAAACTATTGGATCTGAGAAACTTGCCTATGATGTGAATATTCTGGCCGACACTCCCCCCACCCCCATGGTCTTGAAAACCTTGAAGAAGCGATTAATTTAATTGCAATGTTCTGCATTAAAATGTTTGCTTGACAAGCGACATAACAAGTATGACAAATTATTATTCAAGATGTACAACCCTGTAATCTGTCGCTAATCTTTTGAGGCCAGTACAGTACTGTTTCCTCTGTGACTGTGCATTCACACCAAACGCGGCAAAGACACCCGAGGATGTGCAAGGAAGAAGACAACATCAAGAAAATGTAGATTTTTTTTTTAAATATAAAAAAATTAGCTCACGTCACGGTTAATGTCGCTTTAGATGCTGTAGCCGCTTTGGATGCTCTGGACGCGCTGAGGGCGTTTAAAGCTTTGGCCACCCAGGGCGCTGGGATGAAAATGAATTGACTTCTGGCTTCTTTGCCTCACGCAGTTTTGTGTTTTGTTACTCTATGTTGAGACACTCGAGTTCTCAAAAATGAATTCTAAAATCATGACATCTATGAATGTAGATTTGTGTCTTATTCAATCAATAAAAAAGTTGCTTTAATCACCCAAACTTTTTTTTGATTGAATAAAAAAGTCACAAATACCTTCATAGAAGTCACCCACCCCTCAAAAATGTTTCTCTTATTTTTCCTGTTTGGAGTTGAATGTTTGAGCCTTTACCGTATACATAGTTTGACAATGAAAGGTGGTTTTGCACATTCATCTGCAAAAAATATTGTGATTCCAATGAGATGGCGGAGATATAATAAGGATTTTTTTCCATGATAATTGTCCGTTTGCGGAAAAAACTGAAAAATCACTATTTATAGTAGATATTCTATATACATCCTAAAAATGTTTGGAGGGATTTTTAAAATCTTAGGGCTATTTTTTACAGGCAGGCCACCAAAGCAAATTCTAAGTATGTCAAAGACATGAAGAATAATAAAAAGAAAACTAAAATGGATAAAAGCAAGGGAGAGTTTTAATATAATTACTAGACCCTCAGTAATGAGTTCTCGCCTCCATTTCCATTATGTCTTTTACTGGGGGTTCCAAGTCCACCAACTCTTTTCTTTTCAAGGCAAAATTAGTGTCCATGAGTTTGGTCATCAGAGCAGCAGTTGGATGACATTTCTTCATTTCCTCTACAAACCCATCTTCAACATCAGGGAAGTTGGGTAGAAAATTTATTTCAAATTGTGTTGGTCTTCTCTATGGCGTTTGGCCCTTTCTCTTCCCTTGATTTAAGGCCACATCTATACATCCGCCTTAATGCAGTTTTGTGCAGTAGTTTCCCATTTGAAATTTGAGGCTACTTTTCCAGCTGTTACATCCATTTACAGAGCCTGGTTCAATGAGGCATGGATACTTGGGGATCAGTGCAGTTGCAACATCACTGAATTCTGCATCAGAGGGAAACGCTTCCAAGCTGTAAATTGCCTCTGCAAGTTATTCAAGTAACTCAAGCTTCATGTCTCTGGGTACATGCAGGTATGTCTTGTCTCTCAAATACAGAAGACTCCCATGCCATAGTCTGTACTTGATGTCCACAGGAAAATAAGGTATTTCAAAGGTGTCTGGACAACTTTCAGAGGAGGTAATGGAGAAGATCTCTGTGTCAGCTGTGCTTGGTGTGGGTTTTGAAACTAGAGTAATTATCTTCAGGGTGGGTTTGTCTGGCAGGGAAAATTTGTACTAAAGGCTCAGCTTCTCAATAAGTGAGTCAAGTGTTTGTAGTTTCCCAGTGAGTGAAATTTTCCTCATGTCACTGTCATGTGACGGGACGGAATGCAGTTTTGATCAGGTTGGGGAGCCTTAATTTGAAGGTTCCCCAACCTGATCAGCTGTTTTAAGACTCGTTATGCGGAAGTGTGACACCTCTGTCAAAGGCTGAAGTTACTGCCGAAACTTATCTTCGTGTTAGGGTGAATGTATATAAGTTATCCCATATTTTTCTCCATTAGTCTTGCAAAGGAATTGTTCCATCGTATGACTGAGGGTTGAAGCATAGGGATGAGAAGACTTCAGGAGAAGCGGATGCCTGAAGACTGGATAAACGTCTGCAACATCAAAGGAGTGCCCGAGACACACCTCTGAAACAAAAGGACTGGGACTTTAGTGCCAGAGCACTAAAAGGCATATCTGCCTTTTCAATCAGTAAATGACTGCCATTGATGTCTGTTTTTTCTCTCGTGTCTGAAATGTTTACATCTTCCCTGGTTCGTCTTCCCCCTTAGTCTTTAGTGCAAATACATTGTATAGTTAGGGACTTCCCCAATAAAAAGAGAGGATACGACAGAGTGGGTTTCAGAGCAGATGGAGAGTTGTAACTGAGCACACTCTGTTTGTTCTCCTCGCGAGTACAAAGATCAACTCTTGTCTTCCTTTCATTCATTTTCCTATGTTCAGTGAATGCTTCGGTGATTAAACCTGACACTTTGCCACAAAAAAAGTTTTTTGTCTGAAAAAAAGAAAACTTGCTAAGATATATAGGCTCGGGTTGTTAGCTTTGCATTATTGTTTTAAATTTCATTCTGTAAATGACGGACGGTGTGATTAGGTCCATTTATTCTGCTCGTACTGAGACCACGTTATAATGGGTTGGTTTCATTGGTTGTCATTGGTAAGGTATTTAAACTATATATACACGCTGGCTGTTCAACTCTCTACTTAACACCTGCTCGCTTGTTCTCCTCGGCTCCTTGCATGCGCACCCTGCATCCATACATCACGTCAGTCACACACAAGCTGTCACAATACACGCAACACACCATAATGGATTGCAATCACACCTACCTTTTTGCGAACCCTTTATCATAAGCAAAACGGTTGCGAAAACAGATCTTCTAAGTGCTCACATTCCGGCACCGACTTTGTGTTACCACGTACTGTGAAGTTAATGACTTGCACCGTTGTTCGAATTGTCACAAAAGACATGATATCCGAGTGAGACTGACAATGACAAGAGGCAGCCTGCCGTGTTTGAACCAGGACTATGATTTTGCTGGTGAAGACTGATTAAAAAAATAACATAAATACTTCAATAAAGGGGCGGCACGATGGCCTCACAGTGAGAGACAGCATTGGGCCTGGGTTCGATCCCAGCTCCGGCCATCCTCTGTGGAGTTTGCATGTTCTCCCCGTGCCTGCGTGGTTTTCCTCCGGGTACTCCGGTTTCCTCCCACATTCCAAAAACATGCATGGCAAGTCGATTGGACACTCTAAATTGCCCCTAGGTATGAGTGTGAGCGCGGATGGTTGTCCGTCTCTGTGTGCCCTGCAATTGGCTGGCAACCAGTTCAGGGTGTCCCCCGCCTACTGCCCGAAATTAGCTGGGATAGTCTCCAGCAGCCCCCGCGACCCTAGTGAGGAGAAGCGGTACAGAAGATGGATGGATAACTTCAATAAAGTACAACTGAACTCAATTTTGCTCCCCGCTGCCTTTTTCAAAGCATACACTAGGCAGCATGCTAAGCTAAGGTATGCTTTGACACGTGTCCCAATAATCGGCCCTATGTATGTATTAAATACAGAAATAGCACATACAACTGAAACTGCGCCCTTTAATATGGTGCGTCCTATGGTTGTGAAAATACGGTAGTCCTGGCATAGCTTACATGCTTTAAGCGGTAGTGCTCGAATAGTTGAGCCCTTTTTTCAGAAGAAAACATGCAGTATTTAAACTTCCAATGCATAACTAGACATCTCAGAAAACTCCAAAAGAAACAACAAAATCAATCAGTGACAAGCAAAGATTAGGGAATATTTATTTATTCATTTTTATTGATGAGAAACAGAAACATCTTGGCAGTTAACATATGGGGAAACAATTAAAATTCTTGAAAATTATGATCATTCACACACACACTTACACACACACACGCACACGCACACACATGCATCAGAGGTCATCAATATTTCTAAGTCCGAGAGTTTTTGCATCATGGTGAAGAATTCTATTACGATTACTCGCATTATTGTAAACACATACGGGACAGAATGTCGATAATTAAAGTTAGCAGGTTCATATTTACTGAATATTTTAAACATCGATGAAACAAGAAGCATTTATCAAATGAAACTAGAAGCACGGGTCACAAGAATGACTGGGATTGTAGTCCTGATGTTTACTGATTTATTATATTATTCTCATATGCTAAATTTATAGTACTTTATTGAAATTCTCAGTAGTGAGAATAGATTTGCGCACATAGCATTTCCATGAGCTGCCCTCACATTCACAGCACTTCATGGACAAATACGACGAAGCACATTCTCCACATTTGCTGTAGCGATGCTAACATACCAAATTGGGCACTGGAGGACTCACACAGACGCTATCAAAAGAAAAACACATTCCGAAAGACATAACAATTGGAGATCGGAGCACATGCACATATGCATACACACACACAGACATATACATACACCTGCACATACACCGCCGGAGAAGGCCAGCCTTGGCGTGCCAGTCTACGGGACCAGACGGGAATCGACCATCATCAACTATCCAGACGATGACTAACCTGGGGAAAACCTTCCCTTGGACGTGGACCCGTGCCGTGGGAGGGAGCGAGGACGACCGATTCAACCTACATTACCCTTGACATAAAAAACTACTATAAAAACTGAAGCTGGGCTGAAAGATGGCGCGCATTTTTCGACTTTGCTCGCCCGAGTGCAGTTTCTCGTGAGATAAAGAAAAAGCTGCCCAGATATCTGACTTTGTACTATTTCCTGAACTCTAGAAATTGAAGAAACTAAATATCGGAACTCTAATCAGTTGTTGAGTCTTTATTTGACCCTTTTCTTCTTCAGTACAAAAAAACGAACACGCATTGGAGTAAGTTTGGCTTTTAAAGGTTGATTTACTAACTACTTCTCATTTCCACGGAGACCCGACTCCAACAATGGATGCAGCATTCTTATGTCACGCGTTTCAGGGATATTACTATTATTATTAGTTGCCTTGCATCAGTCTCTAAAAGGCTTTGAATATGGGCTTTATCTTGCGCCATTTGCGTGTGAATTAAATATTTTGCCAGCAATTATTCATTGTTCATCACATTTTTACATTCACAGTCCACAGAAAGAAAATAAAAAATATTGTTGTCCCATTTCAAACTGTTTTGTAGCTGGATTCTTGAAGATAGACAGTCCCAGAGGTCATCCCAGAATGTCTTTGTGTCGATGCAGTAGTAGAACAGATGTTCTGTAGTTTCCTTTCACATAAAGTACAAGTCTTTTGTGCAATATTAAATCTTTTTCTTAGCAGTTCGCTTGATGGATACATTTTATTTAAAATTTTAAAGTGTATTTCTTTTGTTTTAGGACTAACGGGGAGTTCCAGATATTCACTTCGGTTTCAGGGAATCTTTGGATGATTAGGCTTTTATTTGGTTTCACAGGAAATAAGTGATTGTTTGGGTATTTTCTGAGGGTTTTGTTTGGTATGTTCTTTTAGTTTTCCTGAAAAAAAATTGCAATATTAAATAGTCAGGAGCTGGCCAAGCTACGAGATCCATGTTCCCTTTTCTTTATCGCTTGAGGAATCGCTTTCAAAATCTTTTTAAATTCTGTTCTTTTACAATTGATATTGTGAAAAAGTGAGACAGTTTCCCTGATCATCCAATAGATGGCGGAATGACCACATGCCTTTATCCAACCGGTAAATTAGATTTCTATTGCGAATAATATATGACTTCCCCTTTAACAGCAAGCTAGGATTGCTCAAGGGATGGTGTGAATGTAATTCTTTTTGCAGACTATTTATTCTATAGGATTTTGAGGCCAATATGATAAATTCTTCACTTGTGAATTTGAGGGAAAAAGTCATCCCATCAGACTCAACAGAGACTTCACAGGGTCAAGAGAGAATACAATCTGGAGCCGCGCTCTTATTCAAGCATTTATGGACAAAAGCACAATGCTTTCAAAGGTAGAAATGAAGTTTGCAAATGAAATGGCAAACTGGTGACCAATTGGATGAAGAGGTCTTGCTGGACATATTCTTAAGAATGGGCTCACACACATTACCTGAAAAAGAAGGCTCGCAAGGCCATTCTTCAGGAGGCCAAGTATGTAATAGATTGCTTCGGGACACACATGGTACATGTCAAAATGCTGTTGCCTAATAAGGAAAGTGTCATTGCTATGTACAAATCAAAACAGGCATCGGGATGGAAGGTCTAACAGCTGTTTGTGCCCTTTCAGGTTGCTCTTACTCAGATGGAACAGGCTACACTCACTTACCTACAGCAATAAGCGAGAAAGGCTAACCAAGCCAAGGCAGCGAGATTACGACGTTTCTTTACAGGATCTTCAGTTATAGCTGTTGATAAAAATATTGTCATTTAATAGGCAAACAGATTTTAACTTTTTCTTTTTTTTTTTTGCACTTTTTCCGAAATGGATCTTTTTCATATTTCTTTTAACTTTAGACACTAATTTTTCAATTCCTTGCCATTCAGTGCAGTTTTTGAAAGACACAGTTTACTCTCTATGTTTCATTTTAAAGTAAAATAAGTGTCATTGGTCGGCCTTGCTCGGATTGTATTGAAATGTACGAGGAATCAAGAGAAGCGACAATCTAGCAATCTATTTTATTTGCAAAAACAGTTACTCTTGGCCGTAACCACATTGAGACAACCAACACAACGCTGACAAGCGCCAGTTTAGAAAACAGTCTCACCTCCCAATCTCCTATCCTCCCGCCTTCCGCCATACACCCCCCTGTTGCCTTCAGAGCCACCCCAGAGAACAGGAAACCACAGAACCTGTGAACTATTTTACAAAGTCGCTACACTATGTTGCGCTTTTTGCATATTGCACATGCACTGATTCTGTTTTTAAAACTACAAATGCCATTTGTATTCTGATCACTGGTAAATAAATTAACATTTTTCAACAAATATTACATGTTTTCCAGCATTTATTGTGAGCTTTTTCAAAGACAACACACACAATATAGTAAATGATTTAGTAAGAATTGGTTTCAAATCCAAGGCCAGGGGGCCAAATCTGGCCTGCACCATCATTTTATGAGGCGTTGACTTGACATGCGTCTTTCAAATTATCTTAATTTTTTTTAAACGACATAAGTTAAGATCATTTGTTGCCAACCCCTCCTTTGAAATTATTTAAAAATAGTTGTGCAAACTATTCACTGACTTGTGATTTTAAAACCAGTTATCCATCAATTTGTTGTGTATAAGTGTTACTAAAAGTCAATCATGAATTTATTTGGGTTCATAGTGCTAACGGACCTCCGAGGGATGATGTGGCTCGTGACAAAAATGAGTTTGACGCCTCTGGTTTACAGTAATGCTTTAAGCTTCTCTCTCAGTCATATACAGGTCCAGGGCTTTATACATGTCGGATAGTATCAACAAGTTGAACTCTGTCATCAGGATGTTGCACAGTTTGTAGACGTCTGTATCACAAGGTATTGACTGGCGAAATGTACATCTTGTTCTTCACCTGTGCGCAATTGCAGGTTGTCATTATCAACTGGAGAAAGGTAGTCTCACATTACATAGAGTTCAGTTAAAAAGCAGCCAAAATCAGCGACCAAGCGGTGGTGTGACCAAGGTAGTATGTATTGTACGCTATGTTAATATATTAAATGATAATTTGTAATAGGGTTTACCAATTTGACCATTAATCCTGTTGTCAGTAGGCGGCACCAGTGCTCTTACTTATGTGCCTATATGTTTTGTTGCTTGTGTACAGACACTGTATTCGCGACCAAAAAATTGTAATTGTAAATTAAAATATCGGTGTTTATTTTTGCCAGGTGCTTTGATGAGGCGTGTTGCATTATATCATTGCAGATCTGGTAATAATAATAATAATAGCTAAGATTGGTAAAGCAATGTTGACAAAGAGTAATATGTATATGGAAAAAAAAATAGCTGATTTGTATGCATCAGCTGTTTCTCTTGTGTCCATTTACTCAACTGTATTTAAAACCATGAAGCAAAACTGCACAAGGTTTTTGTCCAAAAAAACACCATTATCTCGGAGAACACAAGAGTGATATGCCAAATAAAATTAGGTCCTCAGGAAAAGTAGTTTCTCCGAAGTCTCCTCGCTTGCCGATGGGATACGCCACTGGGATCCAACTCCCTTAGTAACATGCATCTTTGTTACTGTCTTGTAGACCATTCTCTCTGCACTCGGCGTACATCCACATTAATCCATGAATCTCTCCAGAACCTTGAAGTTGATTACTTATGAATTCAACCAGTCGGAGAATTGCTTGCGTCTTGAGTGTCCTCTGTCTCGCAGAATTCTCTTAAGTTGTCTTTCGCTAATAATCACTCCATCCAGATTGGCTAGCACTGCTGTTAAGTTTCACCTACTGAGGGAAATATATTTTTTTAATGTTTGGTATTTTTCTCCATACAGGTTGACCCGATTTACCTCATATTTTTTCGAATGAGATTTTAGGCCTTCATCAAATTGCAACACAAAATTTCTGAAATTTTATGCAAAGCTGTGATAAAATCCACGGTTATGTGGCATTGTAGGATTATAGCTTAATGCCAAGTCGCAGCAGAAGAATAATTCTGATATGTAGACAACTTCTCTCTTTAGCTAACTGGCGTAGTTTATTTCAGCAACTGCTCTTCACAAGAGCCAAAAGCAGAGAGAGTGAAATAAGGCGTGAACACCTGCCTAACATCGCATGCTAACATCATCTGTTAGCGTCAGCACCCCTTGTGGCAAATAAGCACATTACAGTAACAAGCAATCATATAATAACACTCAACAAGCTGTTACCTTGCCAACTTTTATACTCCGTGTAAACGACACTCATTTTTCGAGGCCTAACATCGCAAAACTCATGAAACCTTGCACACTTATCTGCTCTGGCAAACTCATCATTTTCTTTGTTTACTGTGCAATCTTTAAAAGATGGCTTGCTAGGTTCCCCAAAAAATATTTAAAAAAGCAGCTCTGGTTGGAAGTTTCACTTCGATCAAGAAAAATTTTATAGTAAATGTGACAGGCCAAGACCTACAAAAAAGTCTCATGCAGCCATATAATAAAAACAAAAGGTCCCGGCCATTTTGCATTTACCGCACAATTCTGTATCACCTTGACTACCAAAGCGTCTATAACTTGACCCACATGAACATATCTTGCAAAAACATTTGGTGAGAGTCAACGCCTGAAGACACCTCCAAATGTTTTTCTTTAACTGTACTGGTAGTGACACCAACTGACTAAAGCAAAATTTAAAAAAAAAATTTCTGCCAGCCGTTAGCCAGTTATACTTCATATTTGGTTGGTGTTTTGCCTTGTATGCTGCTGCAACACGAAGCTTGTGCATTTTAGCAAAAAGAATGCTGCCCTGGCAGCATTCTTTTCGCCAATAAAACGCTACATTTGAGGGCATAAATTCGTACCAAAACTCATGAAACAGCAGCATCGATATTTCATTAGGTTATTGTGTGATTTAAAGAAATAATGTGTCAATAATGCCCCTATAAATTTTTAACAAAACGTTCCAGGTTGTACGTGTCAAGAAGGTCTAGCAAAAGTTTGAGGCACATGTAACAACCCATGTTCTGGTCTCAAAAGGAAGTAGGCCATTTTTAATTTCCTTTAAAAATTTTGACCTTTCATTGAAGTTATATTTTGTCAAAATTGGTTTTGATCGTATGAACAAAAATTCTAACTCCAACGGGCCACTATCCCACCGTGCCAGTACCTCAATTTTGTCAAAAAAGCAGCAAGTACACAGAAAACAGCAAAGACCCCAAAACAGAACCCTTTGGAACACCGAGCGACAAAGGGGCTCAGAGCAACCTATTCAATCAAACACAAAAGATCCTGCCAGCCAAATAGGATCTAAACCACCCTAGAGAACAACAACTAATGCACACCTGATGCTGTAAACAAGCCAGAAGAATACTGTGGTCCACCGTGTCAAAAGCTGCAGTTCAATCTAACAAGACAAGACACACATACATACGACAATCGAGAGTCGTTTGCCAGGAGGATATCATTAAAAACTCGTAGCAGGGATGACACAATTTATTGAAACCTGACTGGAGAACCTCCATGACATTGTGTTCATCCAAGAAAGATCTGCATGTGCACCGCATTTTCCAGAATTTTAGAAGTAAAAGGCAGTCTGGAAATAGGTCTAAAATTAAAAAATCTTGATCAAGGCCAGGTTTCATGTTTAAAATGTTGGGGGACCACACCACAAGACAGACTGCTGTTGATCACGGCCAAAACCAATTCGCAAATACTTGGGAGAACCTTCTTAAAGAACTAAGGAAGGATGGCGTCATACAGAGAACCGGATGGCTTAATATGGCGAACCACATCCTCCAAAATGTCAAGGAGACCTCCTCAAATGAGTTCAACACACAAGGAACATGGGCAGAGGGGTCAAATGGAGTGTTCGAAACAAGAGCTCTAGCTGTAGCAAGCTTGCCCATTAAAAAAAAAAATCGCACATTTCAGGGGACGAGCTTGTGCAAATCGGCTGTTGAGGTTTATGGGCAGAATCGATTGTTTTAAATAGAGTACACGGATTATGACGATTTTCCTAAATAAGACTGACCTAGTATTCCCTTTTGGACTCTTTCACTTTGCTTTGGCAGCAGTGCAAGCAGTCTTTTAGGATGATACTAGACCTGCAGCCTGTCTTTTTTCCACCTGCGTTCAGCTTAGCAACATTCTTGTTTCTCTCAACGTCATTAAACCATGGCTCCTGTCTTACTTTTCGCCACATAATTTTTAATGGAACCAAGATCTGAGTGCCTCTGTGTTTGATGAGGGAACACAAAGCTGATCAAAGGCTTCAGAGAACCGACTAGCAGTGAGGGGGGCTGGACATTTTAATATCTCAAGGGCCACTTTCATTTTTCTTATTTTTTTTACCTGATAGTAGGACAAGAATCCAGCTTTTTGGTGAAAGGACCAGTTGAACTAGAACAATGTAATAATAATAATAATAATAATAATAATGTCAGAAAGAAAGTAACATTATGACTTTATCAGGGGTGTTAGACTTAAAAGGGTAGTAGTATTACAAATTCTATGAGAACTGTGTTAAATTTGGTAAAAACACCATAATTGATAACTACATACGTTGTGATCTGAGCAATCTCATAACCTGCTTCGACCATTTCCTTTGATGCAGATACTGCAGTCAACGTGTGTTGGGATTTGCCAGTGGTCTTTGCTTCAGCTGCATAGGCTTCAACAAGTTCCTTTTAATGCATACATTTCATATCATAAACATTTAGCCGCCCCCCAAAAAATTACATTGCTGAGTAAGGTCGTCTGGGGGACTTCCACGAGATCCGGGGCAGGTCTCATCATTCCTTTAGCTCAAATAGCGAGCCTTGCGTACACCTCCCAATGAACATCAGGAACGTTGGGTACTACGGTACTTGAACTTGATGTTTGCCAGTGCTACTGCCAGTTGTGGTGGTGGACGGCTCCTCCGACTCGCGGGTCATTGTCCAGTACCGGGGAAACGCATGCCTCCGCACATCAATGGCAGGCAAACTGTTGTAATTGGCCCATCTCTGCAAAATACCATGAAGTATTTCTTGTTATTGCGACAACTACAAAACCTTTTTGCATCACAAAATGCCACACAATATTTACACAAAGTCACTCACATAATGTTATCACTTACAGGATTAATGATTTATTTATTCTCCAATCTGTTATCATCGGTGGGGCGACATTCATTAATACATGGGACTCTTAACACCTTTTTATGCCACTACGCAACAAGAGAATTGATAAGGGGCAACAATGGCTCATTCTGTATGGACTTGACTTTGAACTGAGCGGTTAAACATTTTGAATCCCTCTTTATACAGAATGAAAGGTGAAATTGAATCAAGTAGTTGTAGAAACACTGTGGTGTGATTCACAAGCTTCAACGTGAATACCCTTGTGGTGGGCGGTCAAAGCCTTCTCTGCTGGCCTAACATAATCAATAATTTATGATCATATTTATTTGCATGGCCTTTCAAAAGAATCAGAATGCCCTTTATTGTCATTGTACTCAGTGTATAACCAGATTGGCGTCCAGTGCAAATAAATAAATAGAAAAATAAATAAATAAAAAACAAAACTAAAAGAGTGTTGAAAAGTGCACTTACAAGTTGGAGTGGCCAATAGTAGTAACATGCATATGAATTTTGGTGGCGATTGGTCGTTGTTTTGGACATTTAGCGATGATAAAGTTTTGTTATATTTTCATAGACAGAAGGCAGGCAGCTATGGCTTTTCACTCCCAGTAACTCCGATAGCTTGTCAAGGCAGAGTTAGCTTCCAATGGCAACGTTAGCAGAACAAGTTTATGAAATTAGATTTACGTCACAATTACTAAAGCGTAATGTCAACTACCGCATATAAAAATTAGTTTGGCATGTACTTAGTGTCAAATACCACATACAAAAACATGTTTCGCGCATACAAAAATTTGTTTCGTGTGTAGATTAGCCGCCAAGCTTACGCACAAAGATAGGTTTTACGCTTACGGCTTCTCTCTCCTCGACGCATACAAAACGCTGATTCACGCTTGCCATGCAGGCATGTGAAGAATATTATAGGAACAATTATGTTAACAAATGTAATATCACACTACACAACTTTAACAATATGTTGTAGGATCTGTTGCTAATCTTGGTTCACACATTAACTAACAATTCTGAAAACAGAACACAGCCACCTGCACCTAGGTTAGGACAACCACCCAGGTCAGGGCAACCGAACCAACTCCACTCTAAATAAACATGAAAGGGGGGCGGACGTGGACAGGATAAACACCAGCTGTGACCAGAATACACATACCCTTGAGAATAAATGTACCTTTGATACTGTTGTTTAAACCTGTATTGAATTCTGTATTGATTGTAATGTGTTGATGTAACCTGTGATTCTCAATAAAAGGCCCGGGGAGTATAGAAGTTTCAGAGATCCGACCCGATCACTGGGGTATCATCTCTCCTGGCCGCCAGACTCTTGCCACTTGGTGTCCGTGTCTATTGTCTCTGAGTTTCCTACTTGTCGGGGCGAGGGTCACTTCACCTTACTTGGTGTGATTCTCCCTTGACAAGGCGCGATAACAGTGCCACAATTCTTAACCAATCAGGAGTTGGACACTAGGTCTAATTCTGATATTGTGTGAACTGTCAACAAAAGCACAAGCAGGCAGCGTGGAGCCCCAACTAATCGCAGGTGCTTGATCTGAAAGCACCACTCAAGATCTGTTTATATCGGATTTTCTCTCTCTTGTTCAGCCATAAAAATCTGTTAGGCATCTAGAAAGATCTGCTATATGAACACAGAGTTTTGGAGTCTGACAGGAGTTGATTTTACCCTTGAGGGTACCCAGTGACCCTAAAAAGGTACAGATTTAACCCCTTTTCATCTGAGCGTGTACAAGTGTGGACTGAATGGGTGGCAACAATGGGGAAATGCCCGTATTTTGAGTGTGATGGCTCAGAGTAAGGGATTGTAAACAAAACTTTGAACTAGTTCATTTTTGGAATGATTAACTTACAGTAGTGAAAAAGCCCCCCAATTTTTAAATGAGTACAGGAGTCAGCAGACGCTGATTGATTGGTAGCAGCATGTACCACTGCACTCATTTTTCTATTAGTGGTACAAGATATAATAAACTTAAAAATACATTTCTCTTGGAGTATTCATCTCTGCATGGCATCAACTTGGATGAGAAGTGAATGCATACATATTGAAATGTTTACCATTCCATTTTGGAGGAATCAAAATGTGAACTTCAGTAATATAAAATATCTCATTATATAAAATGTTGTTTTATGAGTCAATGACGGATTTAACTACTGTTCTTTTATTCAAGATGTTTACTTAACATGGCAAACAATCTCCCAAATATTTTAATTCAGAGACACTGCATCAAGGCCAGTTGCAGCACTTGCAGGAGTCCCAGTAAATGAGACCAGGCTGGCAGTGGTGCAGGTAGGTCGTTCCTAAGTAGCATTGGAAGTAGGTGGTGCTGTCTGCTGGGTTCTCGTACAGGCCATCAGGGCGGCCATGACAGAAATGGACGATGGGGTCCTTTGTGGTGGTCGGACCTGGGGTGGTGGTAGGTTTCGGGGCGAAGCCTGCATTGTCAAACATGTAAATTGCTTTTGTAAATAACTCAATTTCGCCAACACAGTCTCTGCGAGTTGAAAACTTGATTGCTGTCACATTTCTTGGAACAGAAAACTGATATGGAAATATTATAGTCAGTACCGTATTTTCCGGACTACAAGTTGCTCCAGAGTATAAATTGAACCAGCCCAAAAATATGTCATGAAGTAGAAAAAAACATATAAGTCATAATATAGTATAAGATGCATTTTTTGCGGGTGATTTACTTAAAACAATACTAGCTAAAAAACAGACATTTCATCTTGGAAGGCAACTAATAACATTAATAAAAGAATAAAGAACATACTGAATATGTGTAAGATGAATATGATAATATGTAAGGTATGCTAACACAATGAAGGTTATTTAACCACATGGAAAATAAACCAGAACAGAATAAGTGTCCTATTTCAATGTTAATAGTTTTGGGACACTGCTGTCCATGCTCTGATAGAGAGGCAGTTGCCTGGCATGAAGCGGAAGCATCAAGAAGGGCTTGCCGCAAAATACTTCATAATCATCGCCCTGGCAACAAATTGAGTGTGGAGATGTACCATAACTGCAGTGGTAACGAGCCTTTCCTGCAACATTTTTTGTTTTGTTTTCTTAATCGCAGTAAGAGTAGCCTGCACTATTCGTGAGTCCCTAACAATTTTCTAATTCACTCAAAACTTTTTCTCTGCTCAATTACGGTTTTCAGCTGCAAATTTCACTTCTTTGCAGCTTTGTAGTCTGCAGAATATGAGTCTCTTGAGCAGAATTTATGTTCAGTCATTCTCAGATGCCTTTGTACGGCGTAGGATATATCGGTGCATAAGACTATACTGCCCTCCCGTGGCTGTCTGTGAAAGTCTATATTTATTTCATGTTTCATTGCTTCAAAGTATAAGTCGCAGGACCAGCCAACCCATGAAAGAAGTGCGACTTATAGTATGGAAAATCTGGTAAGCAAAACAAGTTACAATATTCACCCATTGAAATCCTGAGGTGGTTGATGAGTGGATATGAGCCAGCTGAACAGAAGGTTCCAACAAAGTCATCCATGTCAAGAGTCCACACATGAGCACCTCCCAGGTTCATGCCCGTCATCCACTCAACCTAAAATAGGATTCATGTCAAAAGGACTGAAAAAGCAATGTCTCCATAAAAAAATGTAAACAAATGGACACCACTCTGGCCAATGGATTGACAGGAATATTCAAACAAAGACCGTGTAATAAAAACAGATATGATTGAAACAAAAATGGCTCGTGTTTTCACACAAAACAAGAGGTTTGCGCAATTCTAATAACTATAGCTCCTCTCATTGTGTACTAAAATGAATACAGTGAAGTAGGACTGGATGATTTAAATCATGATTTCAAATCGAAGAAAAACGATGAATGTGCAGAATGGCGTAGTGTGTTTACCCTGAATGCATAAGCCTATGATGTTTGCCCTGAATGCATAAGCCTATGATGTTTGCATAACAAACGGATAGCATCTGTCATCCCTGAGTGTGCTTTAAGCTGTTCAATGAAGTTTGGAGTTTACTGTAAAACTAAACACACAACAAAATGAATTACACACATTCAAAATTTAAATACAAAACATGCTTCATTTTAAAAACATCGCTAGTGGTCATGCTAAAGTCAATGAAGGATAACGTGAAATTCAGGAGTGATATTTCCTCAAATAACAAATGTTTATTGTGGAAACACAATCACGCAGGTTATGCAACCCTACTCAAAAGCAGACATTTTTCCCAATCTGTGAAAAACTACTTATATTAATAGAGTTTGATTGCAACTTCTTCTGTTCTCATTCTATGTGTACGCCATTCATCCACAACACCACACTGCTGTAGAGAGGCCAGAACACACAGGAACATCCGATATTTGTTGTTGTAGTATACCTTTGTTTACCTTCCTACTAATTTATTTTTGTGTTGTCCTTTCAAGTTAGATTTCAATTTGTGTTTTCAAGGATTCAAAGACTTTTCCTTTCCTCAAAATTTAAGGATACAAAGCCAGGGACTTTTTTTTGCCGTATTAAGACAATTTGTTTTAACGATAATCGTCCAGCCCTACAAAATGTATCCTACGTCTTCTGTGATGTCTCTTTACCCCATTACCAATTGCCCTGCTATTAATCTATTTGCCCAAAAGGCATTGTATGGGTTCCAGCTTCCTCATGATTCTCATCATGAAAGGCTGTACAGAAAACAGGTGTCTGCAGATTATGGCGCTTTTTTTTTACCTTGGATGAAAAGCTGCGTTGGTCATCATAGCCAACCCAAGAACTGCCCAAGGTGGCATATGGAACACTCTGTTGCTCAATCCATTTAACAGTAGCACTGGAGATAAAGTCACAGATCTGAGACAAAAGATAAGTGAAGATCAAGATCATCTCCTTGGACTTTAAATTGTCCTCCATCATTACCTTCACTTATCTCATTTTTTAGTTCAGTTGAAAGGTTATTATTAAACAGCACCAACTGACAGACTATCAAACCAAGATTGTGTTTAAAAAAAAAAAGAGGATCATATTTTGAAGTCTGAATTATCTGACCTCATAGAAAGCCCAGAAACCAGCAGTGCGAGTGTATGGTCCTGCATCAGCTGGTCCGTTTGTTGGGGCTCCCAGGCCAGTCGCACCAGTTTGAAGGCGGTAGGTTCTTCCATATGAAGGGAAACCCAGAAGCAGCTTCTCAGCTGGTGCTCCCATTTTCAGCCAATAGGAGACAGAGGAGTTCTGGAATTTTTGAATGAACATGCATTTTGAGTGAGGTCAACATTTTCAGAAAATTTAATCAATCGCCAACAAAGGAGAATTTTTCTTGAAATTATGAGAACAATATTGGTAGAATGAAGTACAATAGTGCAAGCAAACGTCATGATTTTCTAATTTAATTTAAAGTGTAAAGTCTTATTCTTCATTTTCATGAAAAAAAACATTTGGATTACATCTTAATTCTCGTAATGCTCTTAGGTTTGTTTCTTGTCAAAATTAGATTTTTTCTTTAATTGTGACTTTATTTGCTCAAAACTTTGAGAAGGTTCTCGTAATTGTAGTTTTTTTTTTAAATATACACCCTCATTGTTCTTCTAAGCCACCTATAATAATTTACAACATATTGTTGATAGCGATATGGCTACAAAGTATATTGCGATAGAAGTATTCATATTGGTCGATATCAATATATATTGAATTTCTTTCTTTTTATTTCTGTACTGTTGAACCCATGGAAAAAAGATTGGAATTTATGTGATTTTAATTCCTAATTTTTCCACTGTCCCGTGAAAAAAACACATGTACATTCTTTTGTTTTACGTTAATGGAATTTCCCATTACAGATATCACATTAACGTGAAAATTAAATAAAATACAAGGCAAAACTGGACATGCATGCTTCTCACAGAACAGCAACGATATAAAACTTAAGACTTAAACAAGTCAACGGAACTATGAAAACGTCAAATAAACTGGTGAAAAGAAATATTAAATAAACTCCTTTTTTGTATTTCTTATCAGTCAATGTTGATAATTATGATTTATAAGTTATAATTATTTATTTATTTTTTTACCTTACATTATAATATAGTGTAATTATGCTTTTTCACCTCCACCGGTGCATTAATGGTTATTTGCATTAGATGCTACCCCAAAACAATATTGATAGATGAGCCTTCATTTAATGCTCATACAATGTGTAGTGAACTAATACTCTCTTGCGGTGCATGCATTTGCGTAGGTCAACCACATTTGGACTACTTTATCATTTTAGCGGACTCATTATTGCCAACAGTCCATTCATATTTTCCTGCCTTGTTTTGACTTTTGACTGGGATGGCAAGCGTCGGACGCGGCTTACACTGGCGCTCGCACATCGCGATAGGGAACTCCTTTAACTTGTTCACCACGTCTCTATTCTGAGGTGTTTAATTGATCACGTTAATGGGCATAATATTGTACTATACGAGTTGACTGGTCATTTATTTGAACGAAGTTACGCCGATCTCTCGTTCTGTGCATGACGCACGTACAACTTGTTTGTTTAGCTGAGTACGCTTCATTGGTTTAAATAGTTCGTTTGTTTAGTGGTTTCTTCTTCGTTGGTTTAAATGACTCTTCTTCATGTTTGGAGGCCGCTGCAATTGCTACAACACACACAATGCCGCGGTCGTGGCATGCGTTCTTATTTTTTTTCCCTCGAACATTGTATCGAAGGCATTTTCTATTGATATCGTTCACGCGACTATCGCGATACATATTGATCTTGAATTATCATCCTAGCCCTAATTTCTATACCACTCTAGTGAAAAGAATTAAAAGCTAGAGGATATAAGAGATATACATCGCCACCATTATCATACTAACCATTTTAAATTATAGAACTATAATTGTTTTATTATTATAATTCACTTTAGTATGTATTCACTATATTCATAATAGTCCCTCAAGGGGGAATTCAACTCACATTCCCAAGTACAGTTTACGTTGCATGCCTCACACAGAACCAGATCACACACATGCAGGCATGCAAAGAGAGGTTCAGAGAGAAAGAGGCACGGAAGAGTGCTGAACTATTGGGGATGCTTGCAGCGTGTTTCTTACAATATTATGATGGACATGTGATCCAGAGTCCCCAGCACTTGCATACAAAGGGCTGTTGTGTCCGGTTGCTGCCTCCCAGTGTCCATGGAAGTCATAGGTCATGAGGTTGATGAAGTCCAAATGTCTGTGGGTTTGAAAATGTTTTTTCTTTCAATACACACCAGAATTTTTTCCCTTCATATTAAAACACACGTCTCAGTTTTTGTACTTTTCCTTAGTTTTTTTTTTTTATGCCTGTTAGTTAGCAGCGTTAAACAGTAAAGTGAGATGAGTGTGTTCCAACTTACGGTGCAATCAGGTTGACCTCGTAAGCTCTGTCGATAGAGGCACGGGTTGATGCAACATTGGCTGACAGCAATAGTTGAGTCTTTTTGGAGTCTTTGGCGTCTTTCTCAAAAGCTGCAGCCAATTCCTAAAGATGGAACAAACAATCGTTATTTGTGGGTCACTATTTCTTTCTTTTGTACAAGCACTCCTACTACAGGCCTACCAAACATTGAAGTATGGACTGTTTCATTATTTTGTAAAAATATGCGCTATACTGGAATCCCTCAATTTATGAACAAGCTCCGTTTCTACGCTGGCGATGTAAACTGAATTTCTGTGTAAATCAAAATTGAACCTTTAATACTCCCTAAATCTCTAAATAAATATCCAAATACACATTTTATACTAAATATGGTTAAAATAAATTTGATTAAAATAAAAAAAGAAGATATTGCTGAGAAGTGGGGCCAACATGTGAAAAAGGTTTTTGTTTAAGTGTTCACAACCTTGCATTATGCGTCCCCAGTGAAAGTGCAGAAGAGACTACATCAGAAGTAAGTGTGATCCAGCGTGTCGGGGCATTTCTCGAGGAGTGATTAGATTGCAGGTAGAAATACAGTATTTGGCGATAATGATGAGGCAAGACTTTTTGATCTCATTTCATGTAGATTACACATCATTGCCGTGCATTAAAGTTAAATATAAAGTCAATACTGTTACTCAAAACAACTGTGCAGATTAGATCTCCAGCTGCCAGCACTCTACCTCCATCTACGCAGAGCGCATTTTGGGCAAAACAAATCGATCTGAGTCGCATTTTTTCCTGCTGTGTGAATATAAAATGTCGGACAGGGCACGGCTGTCGTAAAGTAGAGACGTCGCAGGTCGAGTATCTTGTAACTCGAGGACTTCCTGTATTATCATATCATGCACATAATTATTTAAAATGAATAGGATTCCTTCATTCAAGTGGAAAATAACAGTATAAATTAGCTACAAACACAAGTGCATGTTTAATATTGATTGCACCATAACATGACAGTTTTGGTGCAGATGTACTATTCTAGAGTTTTTTAGCCTTTAGAAATGTACTTTGTTTCAGCTCCAGCTGTTGTGAAATGCGCTATATAAATAAAGTTGTGTGTAGTGTGTTATTGTTGAAAGTAAACAGCTACTGCACATATGCTAACCTTGACCAGCAAAGTGAACCTCTGCCTGTCCTGCAGTGGGCTCCCGTTGTGTGCCGGATATTCCCAAGCCAAATTCAGCCCATCAAAGTTATGAGTTCGCAAGAAGCTGATGGCCGACTTTATGAAGACAGCTCGACTCTCTGGCCTGGCAACCATGGCAATGAACCTGGTGACACAAGAGGAAACTGTCATTGAAGAAGAGGAACACTTTGTTGTATTTCAAAATGAATCATGTACTTTGGGAATGGTACTTACGGGCTCATTCCATTGACGTTGCCTCCAACCGACAGCAGGGTCTTGAGTGTCGGATTACTAAAAGATGATAATCAACAATTTTAACTATGAATTTTCAGGTATGAAAATGAGTGGCCTACTTCGGGTTTAAAGCAAATAATACAAATGTGAAAATAAACTTGTATTGATAATAATATAAATAATAACTATAATTTATCTTCCTATTGTTATCATTACAACTATTTGTATACTTCTCAAGTATTTATACCATTCTGTGCACATCAGCCCAAACCCAACTTGATGATTTCGGATGACACAAACCCTATTGAGATTTAGCTGAAAGCCACAAGAAGACCACAATACTGTAGCTCACATGTTTTTGAGGTTGTTGAGAAACTTGTACTGCTGCACATCATTCCACTCAATGATGTTCATCTGGTTGAAGCTGTTGATGGTGGCAAGCGCATAGATAACATGGGTGCACAGAAAAGGGTCAATGTTGTCTGGGGTGAACTTGGCTTGGCCAGGCCTATACTGGGCCCAGTTGGTCATGTGACACACCAACTTATTGGAAGAAGCTGAGGGAAAACAGAAGAGGGAATGTAAATGTTGTCTTTTCATTTGCTCCCGGAAACCGATTCCTTAAATTAGTCTCCTGAGGTTTTCCTCTTTCAAAAATAAAAACACTTTACAACATAAAATAAACAGTTCAAATGAAAATGTGTGGTTGGCTCTGTGATAAAGCTGCGCAGTGTCATCCATCATTCATTTAATTTATACTTAAGCAAAAATTATTTCATTGTAGCATTACTGATCAAGGAACTTTCGGGCATACATGAATATGCTTACATTACAATTATTAGCCAGTCAGTCTTATTTGTATTTTTTCTAAACGTATTAACTTTCAAAAAGCAACGTTAAAAATACAGCTTTCATTTTTTTATTGGATTACATTCTGAAAATGGATGTAATTGTATAGTGAGTCATTATCAATTGACAAGGTCAAATATACAGACATGCAAATTGCTTACCCATGTGCAGAGCCAGGAGAACGCCCAGAGCTTCATAAACAAAAAAAAATTATGTTTGACTGATGGGAGCAAAGCACATTTTCATGGTATAGTACAGTGTTGCAAAAAAGATGCTCCCCAATACAATGGAGGAAAAAAAAGCACAATAGCAGTAATTATTCATTAAAACCAAAAAGTTTCATTTAGGAATTTGAAATTCACATTTTTATAGGTTATACGTAATAATAAATTATAGTCAGAATCATTTGTTTTATTTGCTATTTGAATCTGGAATTTTTCCAGATATATATTTACCTGTAAGGAGTTTCGCCATATTGTTGTTTGTTAAGACAATCTGGTAGACCTATGAAAATAATTGAGGGAAAGAATTGTAAATTGAAATGACACAAAATCAACAAAAATAGGACCTACCAAAAAAAAAATACCACTGCAAAATTGTGATCAATTTCCGGATTCAAATTTAAGATGAAGATCCAAAACATTACTTCTTATTGACAGATGTTTGATTGCGTCTTAATATTTACAGATTCAATTTGAGGTCTTTAAGACACGATTGCCTCCTTACCTTCCCGACAGGATCCAAAGAACCAGTGCTGCGTATGGCCAGTTGGGTCCAATTTATATTTTGCTCCTTAATGACTAATAGACAGTGACAAAGTGCAAATGATAAAGATAAGTGGGTGTCCTTTTGAATGAACATTATTGGCCCACAGTGAGTCAAGATCTGACAAAGCCATAATCAATCATCATAATTGTAACGAGGAAATGGGCAGAGCAGTGTCGTTTACGTCATTATCATGGTCGTTCATGCCTAATAACTGCAAACAGCTGACAATAGACTTTTTTTATCAAAATAGACATTTATACAATTATGATTATTGTATTTAATTGCCGCAATTGTCTGGCAACCCGTTCAGGGTGTACCCCACCTACTGCCAGAAGACAGCTGGGATCGGCCCCAGCACCCCGTGACCCTCGTGAGGAGAAGCGGCTCAGAAAATGGATGGATGGATGTATTTAACTACAAGGTGTAGATTTTGATTACTTCTACTTAATAGTTACAAAAAAGTGGCAAATAACCTTTCTGTATAGTGTGCTCTCACCACTTTGCACTTCACGTTTTGCAGCTGCAGTGCATTACAGGTTTTTCCAAAACATTCATAAAATAAAATAATAAAGCCTTATCGGCAACCATATTGCCTAGAGACACATTGTTTCAAAGAGATGAGTTGACTCGGAGGCGTTGTACGTATCCACCGGCACTTGTATAAGGCGCGTCATCAGTTCCCGTGGCTTGATCGACCAATAAGAGCACGAGTGGATTCATCCCGTGAGCAGATTGGCTGTGATGACCCAGCATCTTCTCTTCGGCCACGTCTTCAGTCTCGTCAACATTAATAATCAAACGACACTTTTAAACGTTCTGTTCGAAAACTCATAACATTATTCGTTCATTTCGTCAGTGTCGAGCCGGATAAGTGGAAAGTAAACAGTTGTGTTCAAAAGTTGTGCGCGGAGTGCGCTCAGCACGACAGGGAGGACGAAACTTCAGCAAATAAAATGTTAATGTTTTTTTTAAGTTTTGAAACAGCTTACCTGAACTAGCATCCCTTGTTGCGTTTTATCTAAAGGTCCTTGTTAATGTTATTCTGCAGCTGTACCCGCTGCTGCTTTGGCAGGTAATGCCCTCATTTACAAATGAAAGTTGGCTAATGGTAGCCAGCAGAGTTGTTCGATGAGAATTTAGGTGTCTTTTGACCGTGTTCAGGGCATTAAAGGGGTTGTAAAAAATCCTGGGCACTCTACTAGAGTCTAGTGTTAAACCACCCGGATTGCATTTTTGGCTAAAATACACCACGGGATTCTAGTTCAGGTAGGCTAATTTTGTGATAAAAATAAAACTAACATAGTTATAGGCCAATGTTCTGTTGTAATCACATTATTAAAGTTAAATTTGTTATGTAACAACAATTTAGAAGAATGGGGACTATGTTGGGAATGTTTCAACTGCGTTATAGAGGTGTAAACCACCCAAATAATATAGTTTTAAAAAAGGCAACCTTTACTTTGTGGATTTTCACTTTTCGCGAAACGAGTGATTACCGTAATGTGAAGAAGCGCTACACCCCTTGAATGAAGATACTGCATAAATTGTTAAAACTAACATCGACAAAACGGTAAAACAAAACAACATTCAAAAATGGGAAATATTATCTCAGTATATGTTCTTAGTGACCAGACCTTATGATGCATTTTGAAGTCCCAATGATCATAATACTACTTTACTCAGGACTTGACTCAGGCCCAGATGAAGGAGATTGGCCGGAGTTCAAACCCAGGCCTTTCCATTTGGAACATTTAAATTTAACTGATGCGACATGACATAAGATTGAGAATTAGTTGATTGAGAGTTTGATATTACTTGTTGCTTTATTTATATGTGAGCAGTAAATGACAAGCATCCAGTACACTGAAAAGAAGCGGTACAAAATAAAAATGACTATGGCAGCTCCTGTTTTAAATTATATCATTTAATCAGTTGTTATCTGCGCCCTCTCAATTACTGCTCTGACAACAAAATGATAGCATGTGAAGTAATGGATGAACACTGAAATAAAATGCACACGACAATCACAAAACAATCATAGGGTGTTTATTTAAAACATATTCAACAATATGAACCCACCATGATTTATTTTTATTATTCAGGAGAAGCTGAAAGGCAACATGATAATTGCACATTACTAATTCCATGTTTTTTTGTGTTGGTTTTCAAACCAATCTAACAGTACACCTCACTACTACAATACTAAAGGCATTGTGAAATTATGTATTAAAACACCCACACGCATACACAATTCCAACATTAATTTTTGACAGTCAGAGATTCTTGGTCTGAGTGATGACTTTGATCTTTCTGTGTTGAATTTGCACATTCTTTCAATGTTTGTTCATGTTGGGATAAGGGAAGACTCTAAATTGCCTAAGGTGAATGAGAGTCTGAATAGTTATCTGCGCTGTCTAGACTAAGAGAATAAAGAAGGCGCCCAAAGTCAGCCCAGACTGACTACAGCTCACCTGTGACCCTCAACAGAAAAAACACACACACACACACACACAAAAAAAAAAAATTGGCTGAACGGATGACAGATCTATTCCAATGACAATAACCATGTTTTGAAACTACAAGTTGGTCAACTGTATCAACAGGTTTGGGTTCAACCCATTACAGTGTTTTTGTAATTTCTTCCCCTTTTGTCATGCTTCATCCTGACCACAACCTTATGAGAATGAGAGAGCAAGGGCTAAATAAATAATTAAATGAAAAACAAAATAAATAAAATTTCTTAGATTTTAAAATGCCCAATGATAACGTATTTTAGGACAAACCTCACTTTTTTTTCTGCACAATAAATAATAAAATAAAACCAATGGGAAATGGCTTAGAGTAAATTTGGGGCTTTATTTTGGTAATTTTTTTGTGGTTGCTCTGGGGCGATTCTAAACTTATTAAAATTAGTGACAATCAATAAAATTAAGGCAACGCCTTTAAAAACAATAAGAAGCGTGGACCACCACTATACTCAGTGGGTAGGGAACTGCTGCGTCCGTGGATACAGAAAATGTGGATGAAAGAAATCTGATTTGTAATAATCAGAGAAAAGTTTCAAATAATCATTACACTTGAGGTTTAATCTCTTCCTGTATAGTGGAATAAATGTGACAAAGTTTTACATAAGCACTGATAAAAAATGACAGGATTACAATGAGGGGGATATATGACATTGTTAACTCTGGTGTTTTGGTGGCCAACCCTTTCATCGCTGTCAGGAACTTAATATCAACCTATCAACATTTAAAAGCAGCTGCAATAAAATAAAATACGTTACACTAGCTTTTTTCCAATTGATCATAATTATTGTCAAACAACAGGGACAATTAAAGGAAACACAATGTATTCTTTTGTACAACTCCCCTGAAAATACATAAAAATACAGTAAATAAATAACAGAAAGGATTTCAACCGACTCGTGACAAAATTACATCTCCAAAAGTGTGAATAATTTCAAGTCACGCATGGTGTATTGGTACAGTCGCCTGACTTTGGTGCAGGCAGCAACCGTTCAGTTTCCTTCAGTGACACAGAGAACGAGAGTGAAAATGGCTTTCTGTCTTATCTGTGACCTTTGACAGCCTGGCCACCAGTCAAGGGTGAGCTGGGATAGGCTCCAGATCCTTGCAGCCCTGAATAGGATATGTGGTAAAATGGAAATTAATGGTGTAGGATTACAACAAGTCAAAGACAAAGGCAAACATAACCCGTAGCTAGAATTTAACTATTATAATGGTTGTGTTTTACATTCATTTCCAAACAGCTCATTCAAGAAGAGCAACAATGAATACAGTATAGCCCCATATCATTGTGAAACAGCAGAGGACTACAGTTTGATCTGTCATTTGTCATTCTATGTGGTACAATTAAACAATCAAAAATGGCTATTTTTTTTAATTTAGGACTCTCGCTTGCATGATTCACAAAAACAAAATGACTCATTTAAAATGCTCCCTATTGCAGCCTCTGACAGAAAGAATTTCAGATCCTAATCCCCCAAAAGAAACCTAAAAAAAACAAACGATTGAACATGCAAAAGTCAAACAGTAAATATGTACAGTTATGAGTATTTCAGTCTTCAGTTTTTATGATGAGTATAAAGGGAAACCTTTATACACCATCAAAGTTGATTTGAAATAGCAAGATGTGATTGATCTTCACGAAATAATTTCACTTTGGGATTATCGTTCTTCTTTTCAGGGGCTCAAAAGTTATTGCCCAATTGGGTATTGGCAAGGTGAAGTCCATTCCTAAAAGTGTGGGCCTGTATTCATAAAGATTATGAACTAAAGAATAGCTAATTCTATGCAATTCTAAAAAGCCACATACATCCCCAGGGAGGAAACCCCTTGAATCAAAAATGTTCCATTTGAGCCAAAATTGTGTTAAATTTAATCAATGGCTGCAACTGATTCTCACAAAGTAAAATAATGTTTACACAACTACTGTACTTTTGAAACCCTGAAAACGCAGTTTACCACATTCAGCATAAAATAACTGTTGTCTTACTGTTGGTTTGATACGTCACAAGAGATTTTCCCCTTAAACTGTTGACCGATTCCAGTGTATAACTACACAATCATCCTTGCACCACTTGACAAAAACCTATTCCCACCCAAAAGATGCTTTCAATTGAAATTAGTAAATGAAAAAGCTGAGTGACATCACAGGCCTGAGACACTTGTGAGAAGAAACATGCCAAAGACCAGGTGGAGTGAATGACTGAAGACGGTTGCTTTGTTCTGCACCATCATTTCGGTTCCTGAAAAAGATGAGGACACACAACTATTTAGCACAATGTCATACGATGTAGTTACCTCACCCTTCATTCTGAAAAGACATCACTCGGGCAATGTTTTGCACCTACTGTACTTCAATTACGTAACAATTGCAGTCCTTAAAATACCATATCGCCGAGGCAAAATCACTCCCTCTCTCTTTGTTTGCCCACAAAATGGAGACCAGGATGCAGTAGTTGCCTCACCTTTTGAGCAATGGATGACTGCAGAAATATATTAATGGACTATACATTGTTTAGCCGATCCAGAAGTAAATACGCAAACGTTTTCAGTCAAAAGCAACATTGTAAAGTATAGTACTTATTAAATAACACTTTTTTTTTTACTTTAATGAGAAAGCTGTTACATTATAGTTATTCACCTGAGTCCCGTGAGACAATAATCTCGTGCGCAGGTCCGTCCCCGCCTTCACCCCAGGATCGCACTTCCAATACAACATATCCATTGTCTGTGGGCAGGGACAATTTCACCGATGTCTTCGACATGTCCAGGACCTTCAAGACGGTTTGACCCTCATGCTTGTACAGAACCTGTCATCATGGAAGTAACAGTTTTGGTTACCATAAAGCCACACTTGTTGGTGGCTGTGATCTATGAGGACTGGGGTGCCATTTGCGACAAGCACAAAATAAAGTTAAAAGTCAAGGAATTGGAAATGGTAGTTGAAGACGCAAACTAATCTTGAATATTTTGCAAAACATACACACTCACACGCACAAACGCATACTCTCCTCTAAATGGCTCCGTTCAGAATTAACCCATCGCATTCAAACTCAAACCGAAATAAAATTTTGATCTGCGAGTAGGCTTCTCCTGACTAGTGTCCAGTAGCTCATTTCATGTTGCTCACGAGCTTTCTTCACTTGATTATGACTCTCTTCAGTATATTCCATGGTATGTTTAATGCCTAGGAAATTCCTTTGTACCCTTCTCTTGACTGACATATTTGACAATGAGTTGTGGAAGCTCTCTGCAGATCACGTCTTGTGCTGGGGGATGTGACAACAAATATGTTAGGAAAAGAATACCTGAATAACAGCTGAACTTTATTTACGGCAAATCAAAGGCCCTTAGGCGTGCACACTTTCGCAAAAGTCCCCTCTCTTACTAATACATTTAGTAAAATGTTATAACAAAATAAAAGAAATGAAAACATTAAACAATTTTAATATTAACAACAATAGAACAAATATATAGAACAATATAAAATAACATAGGAAACAAGTTTAGAGCGGTTTAACAGGTATGCAAGTTCCCAAAAACCAAATTGCTTCTTGGGAATACTGATGAGACCTTAAATTGTCACCATGATGATTTTGAAGTTATGATGCTACATATTGCGTTAACATCGCTGCTTCTTGCAAATGACCATGTTCAAAAGATGACATGATTGATTGTCGCTTTGGTTTGCGAGAAGAGCCGGATGAGGTGGCATCTGGTTAAGATGTCTCCTTGATTCCTCCCTGCAGAGGTGTTTTGGCACAACTTGTCTTGGTGCAAGTTAAAGCTTCTCCAACTATCTTAGGTTAGCATAGTTTATTAATTGCGACTCGTATCAATTCATCTTTAAACAGCGAGTGTGACAATGGCGCATGAATCAGCCATGAATTGCTTTGAGAGGCTCTTGAGCAGGCTGTTGTATATCTTAAACTTTGGCAAACTTAGTTATTCAATTCATCTCTGAACAGCGAGTGTGACAATGGCACACAAATCAGCCATGAATGGCTTTGAGAGGCTCTTGAGCAGGCTGTTGTATACCTTAAACTTTGGCGAACTTAGTTATTTGTGGAGGTGTGCTTATTCCTCAAAGACATTTTCCCTGAGTAATTGATGGACGAATTGGAGTTATTTGTAGAGGCGTGCTTATCACTGAAAGAAATTTTCCTTGTGTAATTGATGGTGCCAGATCTGGCCCGTAAACTCATTTTATGTGGCCCGGGAAGGGCAAATCATGTGCGTCAACTTTGCATTTCTAGCAAATTCTCCTCACTTTTAACAACAGTGCATTATGAGATATTGACATTTATTTGTTACCTATCATCCCCCTTTAAAATAAATTGAAGAATTGTTGGAGAAACAATTACTTGCTGGCTTCTGATTTCAAAATTGGCTTTCCATCAATTTGTTGTGTGTATGCGATAACATAAGGTGATCAATCATACATTTATATGGGTTCACAGTGATAACGGCGCTCTCTGGGAAACCATAACTACGATGTGGCCAGTCCACAAAAATGAGTTTGACACCCCTGCTGTACTGGGTCGTGGAGGGGTGCTGGAACCTATCTCAGCTGACTTAGAGCAGGAGGGGGGCTATACAATATATTATATATTTGTCGTTAACTTCATCACAAAAAAACCTTTAAATCACTACAGTCTTTGGGTGGAGGCATGTTAGTACTGATGTAATTTTCACAAACCTATTATATAAGTGCCTATGTAAACTTCAATCAAGCGTCCTTTTAAAAGGGCATTGTGCAGATAAATTGGTGTCAAAACTCCCTCGCTTGTTTGACACACACAGTCCCACACTTTGAATTATTGTATTCCTTTTGAATCATTTTGAAAATGTACGCTGGACTGCAAATGGCCTGCAGGCCGGACTGAAAACACTTTATTCTCATAAAATTTATGAATTTGGATTGATTGATATCCGATATTAAGAAACATTATGAGTGATTTTAGTCACGTAAACTGTAATAAAACACCAAAAGAAATCTGCCTTGAAATTAGTATCGCTACTGACATCATACAGTCTTAGAAACTTTAGGTGTTATTTCCATGCAAGATGTCCCTATAACACATAAAATAAACAAACACTTTAAGTCCAATTTTGGCTTAGATGAACAAAGTAATACTGATTCTGTTAATATGAACTTTGATTTAGTTTTACATGCTTTTTATTACTCACTTAAACAAATCATCAATCTGAATGCCTGTTCGTAGAACATTTCTAATTAATAATTAGCTACTTTTTTTTTTTTTATGATCCAACAAGAGTGTAATAGGGTTCTTGCATCAAGTACATACTGTATGCGCTGCAAAGCTCAAAGGTTCAAGAGAAATTTCTGGTGTCATGTTCCATGTGATATTTTGGAATTTGAGTAAGATTAAAGCTTTGAAGTTTCAGCAGTTTTTTTCCTATTAAAGGGAAACTTGGATGACACTTAACATTGGCGCTTATATAATAGGTTTGCATGTAAGAATGACATCAGTCCTAAAATGCTCCCCCCTAAAAGAATGTGTGATTTAGGGTTGATTTTCCTGAAGAGATTTACGACAAATTGTCATGCCCCCTTTCTTTCCGGTCTCAGCTGTCTACGTCACAGCAGCGAGCGCTTTGTCAGTTCTGTTGTCTAAAACGGCGACCGATCACCACCGAAATTCAAATTCAAACTACTCTTGTCCACTTCAACCTGTGAAAGTATAAAAGCGTTCTGAACAATAGTTTGGATTTATTGACATCAAACGTGATCTAAAATGATCACCTCCATAAAATCGTGCTGAGCGGTTCTCCACTTACACAGGCAGACGCAGACAAAAGCATGGCTGCGCACGTGAACCCCGACTGGTTATATTTCTACAAATAGCTACACAAAAGTCGTGTCAATGTTTTCTTTTTGTCAAACATGACAATGACGGAAATATTTCGTTAATGCCCCTTTTTTTCATGACGATAACGAGACTATGACGAACTAAACGTGGCTCTTTGATGACAAAAACATGACGTGACGTACATGAAGTTTCGGTGACAAGACGAGACAGGACGAAATTGTTAGCGTGTGGCCCGTCAGACGTTAAAATTTTATGACATCCCTTACTATTGTACATGAAATCTGTCTTTCAAAAAATTGCAATGCTGGTGCAACCTATCCTTGTTTGGGCACGCCCACCAATCCCTAGTAGGCGATGAGAAAGTGTTTGCTATTGTGTGGAAACGTTGTATGCCTTGAACTAAACTAAACTAAAACCTTTTGGAGTTTTCGTCGACTAAATTTACAAAAACTAGACTAAAACTTTTTGGGGAATTTCCGTGGACTAAAACTATAGATTAAAACCTTTTTGAATTTCCGCCGACTAAAACTGGACTAAAGCCATCACAAATAGGAATGACTAAATGTGATGAAAACTATCAAGCATTTTTGTCCAAAAGACTAAAACTAAATCTAAAATGCCTGCCAAAAACAACACTGCTCTCAGGAGGCAGACGGTGGCTGACAGTAACCAGCAAGTTCTTTATCCTTCTGTGGCGTTTGCATATAGGAAGTTAATGTAAGAGATAATATTGACAATTCAAAGCGTGCCTTACCCAATAATCAAGTCACATTATAATACTTTTATATCAAATATCCACAATATTTTTTTTATTTTTTACTTATATTGTTGTTTGTGAAGCAAGAGCAGAAGACACTCACTTTGTATCCCAGTACTGCTGACTCATTGTGCATGGCCTTCACGTGGTCCCATCTCACAGTTACCCATGAACCGTCAGTCTTCCAGGATACATTTCCAGGAGGGCGATTAGGAGCTGCAAAAAGAAGAGTTCACTAAAGTTCACTTATCTTGTCATGAGAAGTAGTTTCATTTTATTCGAGGAAACCATAACTATAAATAAATAGCTCTTATTCTCTGATGTTAGATACTGAGTGAGTTTGTAGTCTGCGTGTGTGATTAGATTGAAGGGTCAAAAGCAGACACAGTTGATGTAAAGTAAAATGATTTTTACTTTTAACCATAAGACCATTCTATGCAATTATATCTCAGTATTGACAAGAACACGAGATGGTAAAGCTAACAGGAACAATCCCTTTGACAATAGTGGTTGGGTCGCAAAGACTCATTGACCTTTGTTTTGTTACGAGCAGGATCATACATGAGCGAGAAGAAAATGGGCAGAGAAGGCCTGCACTGCCTGATGATGTCGTGCTGCAGCAACTTCAATCGGACTAACTACGCCTCATTAAATAGAATTAAGGGCGTGCTAGTGTTTTCTTTATGAGCTTTTGTTCATTCAATTCACAAAGAGGCACGAACATTGTCTACTTTTGTAAAATAGAGAATTATAACTCCATGTACGCTAATACTGAGATGTAAATATAACATTTTTTTGACCAATCAATTATACTTGAACTCTTTCAAGCTATTTGTTGTGAGACTAGCTATCAATTATGCTTCAACATATCAAAAAATACATAGTCTTATTCATAGTGAGAACACATTAATAATATAAGCTTATTTTTGTCTCTGTAAAGTAATTTAAGTGTATAAATCATTGATTTTTTTGGTGCGTAGTTTGGGATTCATTTATTTATTAATTGGACTGAATATAAATTTTGATAGTTATATTTGAAAAAATACATCTTGTTATTGATTTAATTATTAATCAAAGTCAGTGATCACCCACCATAGTTTAAAAACATTTAACCACATTACAAGTTACATAACTCTACCAGAGGTGAGCGGAAATTTTACATTGCCTTTAAAAATGTCGATTGTTTTTAGAGGTGATACTCAGGGCTGTCGGAAATCCCTCATATTAAGCGATTTCCTCGCAAAATACATCCGCGTTTTCCTAAACAACAATCCCAATTGCGCAAAACTGACCAACCACAATCTTCAACGTGATCCTGCTGTCTTCCAGCCAATCATATAGTGTGACATCATCAACAGGTGCAGGCCCCCGAGAACAATTTACGAATGACGGGAAACAAAAATATGACGGCCTCAGCATTGAAGTTGGTGAGTTTTGTCCGTCAGTGGACTCTAGTCAGACGACCATTTCGCTGATGACTGACAGAGAATAGACAAAGAATACAAGCAGGGGTTGCTTCCATTGACTGCATAAACCCCTTTCCATTAAACATCATCAAAAGGTATGCGCGCTTCACTGGTGCAAAAAAAACAAAAAATCAAGACACCATGAAGGTGTGAAGATTTTTTTTTTTAGTGTCGTTTTTGAATATTTCAAACAATAGCCACATGTCTCTTTGTTGTGTTCGAGTGTAGAATCCTACACAATAAATTTCACACAAGCCACAAAATTCACTGAAGTGATCGATGACAATATCAATCCCTACATCTGTGCATGCATGCAAATTAAGCAAACATACGTGGTTTCCTCGTGGTGACAGTGGATCGTGGCGAGGGTGGGCCAGTGCCTGCGCTGTTATATGCCAGAACTGCAATATGATATCGAGTGCTCGGACGTAGTCCAGACACCCTTGCTGTTGTTTCTAGTCCCGCTGTCCGCACTCTGTCTGCTGCTGCTTCCCGTTCATGTTGTCGCCAGTATCGGATCTAGAGGCACCCATAACAGACTGTCAGAAGCTTACATAGTCTTTTCCCTCTCTTTAGAAATTCATCTCACTAACAGATGATAATTAATTATACGGTACAATCAATGTCTTGTCAGAGATGAAATGTACTTTATTTGGGTGATGGTAAATAATATTAAACATACATACATTTAATTCAACAGAAAAATAAAATCAATCAAGAAACATAGCTAGTCTTCACATAATCTCCTTTTGGTTTTTCAGCACTCTAAAATGCACAACAATTGTTTGTTGCATTGAGTCACGACGCCACCAGTCACCTCATATCCTCTCAGGATGCCATTGGCATTCGGTTGCAGGACAGGCTCCCATGACACTTGGATCGCAAAAGCTGTCAGTGCAGTGACATTTATGCTTAATGGTCCAACTGTCGGCTCTGTGAATAACAGTTAAGGATGTTAGAATATGAAAATGTTGTAGCGTACAAGCCTTTTGCAATTTCCCTGAAGAGATACTGTGTATGAATTAATGAAAACACAGCCGTGCTGTCTAGACGCATGGAGGTAATGTACAGATAAACCACAGTGTCAACTCAAAGTTTGGGATGCCCACTGGTGGTCAAAACGTATAGCATTAACTACAGGTAGAAAATGTTTGCTAAAATGTCAGTGTGATTTGAATTGTGTTTTCAATTGAATAACAAAAATACATAATAAAAGTGAACCAGAAAGTAACCTTTATAAAATTGTTGATCTGCAAGTCTCATGAAGCATTGTCGTCAGCAAAGCCTTGTTTTAAATGACTAATGACTGTCAAAAGGAATTTGAGAAATTCCACACTTTTAATCCAAAAGTATAACACAAACGACTGTAAAACAAATGGATATATTTTAGGAGATAAAATGTATAATCAAGTGCTCGCCTCTTCAAAAATCTGCATTGAAGCACCGCACAATGCAGTGTGGTACCTTCATGGTTTTGCGATACATTGCTGTTCAAAGGTCAAATTGCAAAACAATACAATGTTTTGAGTAACTATACTGAAATGGGAATTTGTGACACCACAATCACCAACAGATAAGCCACACTGCCATTAACCATATGTGGTCTCACCATGTTGGGGGAGGCATATCACTGGTCACCAGACTCCTTACAGACACGGTTTGAATCAAAACCAAAACTATCACACAACATCAACTGAACAGCATACTAGAAAACAATGAAACAACCAAAACAAGGAACAAATAAATAAAATTAACACAAAATGTATCTCTCATGCCATTCATATCCCAAAAAGAAATAAAATTAACAATTAGTGCAAAGCATTCTGGGAGTTGTTCGGACTCAGCCAATCAGATGGGCTGGTTAGAGAGCTTTCATGAGTGGTGTGCTTTGGGCAGTGTGTGTTTTTTTTCTCTCTCTCGAGTCTGTAGTGTAACCTAGGGCTGGGTGATATGGCTGAAAACGATATATATATATATATATATATATATATATATATATATATATATATATATATAGATGGATAGATAGATAGATAGATAGATAGATATATACATTTACGATTGTTGCGAGACTATATGTGAATTTGAGGGGGGGGTTCACCGGAGCGCCTCATCCAAACAGTCACTCGAATCAAAGAGCGTGACCGCACGCAGGGATAGAGAACAACGTAGCTTTAATAGCACTCCAATCAATTCAACAGAGCTCAATAACTCACTTTCATTCTGGAGCATGCACAACAACGAAAAGTGTAGCAATCGAGAATCCGAGCTAACTGCTAACGGACTCGATGCGTCTCTCTTAGGACCGCTGAGCTGTCCAACAACATGCCCGACATAAATTAACATAAATACAAGGACCCATTAGCTGCCCGAAAACATGCCTGTTGTTAAATACACAAATTAAACAGCAAGCCAATACCTGTATAAACAGAGCAGTAATGAGGAATTTACAACAACTATTGAAAATAAAACAGTGAAAAGGGCTGAATTCCGATTTGTTTTATTTGAAAATGTACAACGGAAAAATTCTGGTGCTACCGTTTTGTCCCGTGCGTGTCCGCGGTGGGTGCACGACCTGTGCGTGTCCACGGAGGGTGCTCGTTAGCGGCTTCACTGCTACGTACGCCCGCCTGCCATGCAACGGAGGTCTCGTGTACTAGAGCTCCGGGCCAAGGGAAGCGGGCGTACGTAGCAGTGAAGCCGCTAACAAACACTCTCCGCGGACATGCACGAGACGTGCACCCACCGCGGACACGCACGGGACAAAACGGCCCGTAGCACCAGAATTCTTCCGTTGTACATTTTCAAATAAAACTAATTTCCTCCCGTGCGTGTCCGGGAGGGGGTGGTTGTTTTCGGCTTAACTATTAAGCAAGCGTTTCCTCAAGTAGGCCGGTAAGTCCACTTTAGCCACCCGTTTTTGTTTTGTTTGTTTTGAGTCCTGCTAGCTCAGCGGCGCATGCGTAAGCCTCCGGTTATATTTCCTCAATGGGAGGGAGTTTGTGACGAGTAGGGCTGTGATAGGTTGAATTTGCTCCGTTGTTTATTTTTTTGGGGATCGATAATTTATCGATACAATTTTCTATTGATATCACTCCGCCACCTTTCGTGATACATATCGATATTGAATTATCGTCACAGCCCTAGTGTAACCTGTGATGATTCTTGCTTGCAATAGCAATAATGATAAGACAGTCTTTGAAATCGTGGACAGCTGCTATTTTATCCAGCTTTCTCCTACACGTACATACTGGTCTGTTGTCAACTAACTGTTTCAAAAGGAGTGCTTTAGACAATGTAGTTCTTCTCAGTCATTTCCACGGTGTTTAGTAGTCTCAGACGTTTCCAACAGTGATTGCTAATGTGCAAAAACAAGTGCTCTAAGTTAATCAGGTAAGTTGCTTAAGAAAGAAGGCGTGTTGCATTATTGGGTATGCTGTCTATTTTGGAGTCATTGTGGATTTTTCACATGTGCCTTATGGTTGTGAAAACATGATAGGTCTGCATGTTTAAATTACATTAGAACTAAAATCCCCCCCCCCAAAAGACTGTAGTGATTTAAGGACTTTTTCAGGATGAGATTTGAGACAACAAATTGGCACACCCCCTTTTAGAGCGTGGCTTGTTTTTTTGTTGTTGTTTTTTTGTATGCATTTGTCAAAAAAAAGAAACATCAGAAAAACTGACCTTCCTCAGCAGAGTGGACTACAGCAATCTGGCTGAATGGACCTTCTCCCCTTCGGTTAAAGGCTTTAATTTTCACCTCAAATGGGCTGTATGGCATCAGGGTGGCATTGTAGTACACATATCGGGATGAGTCCACTAATGATATACGAACTTCAGTCCATGATGATGTGTCTTTCTTCCTGAAAGCCAGGATATAGCCAAAACTATCACCATTCTGGTATTCTCTGGCCATGGGCTGGAAGATGAATGGTCAGAAAACCAAGCTTCAAATGACGTACCAGTATCCCATGTGCCATTACATTAGTATTCAACTTACTGTCCATGTTATGATGAGTTCATTGTGATCACCCCCTCCACCTCCAAGTCCGCTGGGAGCCACTGATGGAGCTGAATACCAAACCAGATTCATAGTGGTTAAAGGGGACATATTATGGGATTTCACTTGTAATTGATTGTATACAAAAAGTGACGTATCAGGACTGCCCATTAGTGTTCCCTTTAATTTACAACACATGCTTTGGATGAGGTCACGATTTGCAACCACTTAAATTCCCAGCGGTTAGTCATCCACCAGAAGCAAACCTCTATTGCACTGGTTGTCTAAGTCTGTCTATTTCATTTTTTTTTTTTTTGGTCACTGCCAACTCCGAGCAGAGTGTGAAGTTGTTCAAAACAGTGAACACTCACTGTCAACAGACTCAACACTACTTTATTTTGACAGCAATTATTTCCTGTCACAGGGATGTCGCCGTACGTTAACAGTTACAGAGGTGCCAACCTATCAAAACTCAGAACAATTTGTCTGAATTTCCATATATTTAACCTTTTGCCAAGTTACTATGTACAGACTTTTCGGGTAGCTTCCGCAGTGACGTATAAAAGGATCTATCCAGTTTTCACAAACAAGCGCTGTTTATATATTTTTTGATCAGGAGACTGATATTAGATATCATTTTGTTTTTTATCCATTCATTTTGGAGATATTAGGAAACAAGTGACGATTTGAAAAATACCTACTTTTAATGAGGAATATTGGTCACGCCCCCCTATGCTCTCTCCATGTTAATGTGAGAGTCTCTTCGGGGACCGATTACAAACTCTCCATTGGAAATCATTGTACTTTCATTACTCATAACGTCCAAAAATGGTGATCAATTGGCACCAAAATTCACACACACACACACACACCCCCACACACACACACCCCCACGCGCACACCCCCATGTAAAAACACATTCTTCAATTTTGAGCTGTTTGTATAAAAGCTAGATGTAACATTTTTTGCGTTGCTTTGTGAAGGCAATAAATTAATGCTGTTTGACTTCCCACAAAGCTCTACGTGCGAGTCATATTGATACATCCATCCATCCATCATCTGTACTGCTTCTCCTCACTAGGGTCGCGGGGGTGCTGGAGCCTATCCCAGCTATCTTTGGGCAGTAGGCGGGGGACACCCTGAACTGGATGCCAGCCAATTGAAGGGCACACAGAGACGAACATACCTAGGGGCAATTTACAGTGTTCAATCGGCCTGCAATGCATGTTATTGGAATGTGGGAGGAAACCGGAGTACCCGGAGGAAACCCACACAGGCACGGGGAGAACATGCAAACTCCACACAGGATGGCCGGAGCGGGGATTGAACCCACGCCCGATGCTGTCTCTCACTGTGAGGCCATCGTGCTAACCAGTCGGCCACCGTGCCGCCATAGTGATACAATAAAATAAAATTTTATTTATTTAGCACATGTCACAGATGCAGCTGTAACAAACCACTTTACATATAACATAAAAGAGCCATAATACAACAAAAAAGGCAGTGAAAGCAGTAACTTCAAACACAAATTAATGATACTAACATTATTTCATGTGTGTGAGAGTAAACTGTGTTTTCTTACCTAATTGTTGCGTGCGGATGGTATCTGAGGGCATGCTGGGCTCACCACTACCCAGTATGTTGCTGGCAATAACCTGAAATTCATAATCCATCCAGGGCACTAGTCCAATCACATTTGCAGACTCTGCATTCCCTTCAATGTTCACTGGATCTGTTTTGAAAATGAGACGCGTTCATGTCGATGTAAAGGGTCATCAAAACTTATATCAAACATCTCAAATATTTTTTGTAATGACTTACATAAATTAGTTATGTTGCTTTTTAAACAGCAAACTCGCAAACAGTCTTCACAATACAACCTGATATTTTACATTTTAACTATTTATTGACAGTTTACACACCGGTCCGCATCTGTTTCCATTTTGATGACAGAGAAGATCGGCCCAAAATCACATAATTGCCAATTGGGCTGTGGTTGTCATAGCCACGACTCCACCTCAGCTCCACTGATGTCTCCACTACATTTCTTACCAGCAAACCTCCAGGTGGTCCTGGGGGGCCTGTGCACAACACAGACACCAACATGAACATTAGAATAGCCATCTCAAGTCATATACAGTGAGAAGATAGTATTATAATATATAAATAGTAATTGTTTGGTAACGTGTTGACACGCCACTGAAGTGTCGCTGAGTGACGTCACGAGTGTGAGACCGAGTTGTATGTGTACAGTCACACTTTAATGTACTGTTTGGGGGTAAACTGCAATATTTTTATTAGACGGGTAAATTTTTACCGAAAGAATAACTAGACAGTTGAGTACATAATTGTTTATTTTACCAGTATGAAAAGAAATTTACAATGAATTATATTGTGTGGTCAATTGTCACCGTACTGGCATGCCCACAGTTGTGATGCAGAAATACAAATTACCTGAGAGGTTTCCCTTAAAAAAAAACAGGTCTCGTGGCCAGTCACACATGTCACAATGTCAGGAGAAAATGCTTCAAATTTTGCATTAGTTTTCTTGTAAAATTATGTTAATATTAATTGGCATTTTCAGCTGCGGAATAAATACACAGACCACTACAAAGTTATCAGTTTCTCTGCTTTTGCAACTTCTAACTACACAATATGAATGAGTAAAATAAACAATTTTGTAATATAGTATTAACTGCCCGAAGGAAGCCCAGGACACACTGGAGAGGCTATTCTGTTTCTAGGCTGAAGCCTTCAGATTAACGCCCAGAAGAACAAGACAAAGTAACCAGGTCGAAGGAAGTCGGCGATCCAGATAAGTAGAAGAAAATAAATCGATCGGTCTATAACCCACTGACAGCATAATTCCCAAATTCCATACAGAAATATTCAAGGTCAAAACACTCACAAAGAGTTTTTGGGTGTCTTAATTTTTTCCACAGCGGGGCATTTGTGATCTACAATATGTTACATGAGAAATTGAATGCATCTTACCTCGTACCACCAGTTTGGCTGTAGCTGAGGCGCTGTCCACCACAGTTTGAGCTGTACATGTATAAGCGCCTGCCTGACTCAGTTGAGCATTCACAATAAACAGGTCTCCAATGGTTTCCTTCTAAAAGGGTGTAATCACAGATGAAAAATACAACATGAAGCATTATCCTGACAAAACTAATGCATTTTTTTTAAGTTCAGGCTCAGAACTATTTTGTTTACTTTAGTTCATTGTTGCAGAACCATGAGAAGCATCTTGTTGACAACTAACCTAAATAATATGGAATTGTATACTCTTCTTCTCCCCGAAGGAGCAAAAACTACCAACAGTTGACTGTGTTTTAAAGCCTTAAAAATTAGTCAATGTGTCCCCATCAACATTTGCGATCCACTATGGCTGTCATTATCAAATATTTTTAGAATCTATTGATTATTCCATCACTTAATCAAATATTGAGATACAATTTTAATTTGCATTTAAGTGTATTACAAACACATTTTCCTGGTTACTCTTTAACCAATTATTGTTGTTAATTTGGTATTGTTTAGTGATTAAAAAAAAAAAAGAATTGCAATTAAGCAATATCACAAGAGTTGTTGTTGCCCTCACCACCCTTTCTGAAACAGATCACTGATTGTTACTGGTTTGGTCATTTTTGTCCAAACTAAAATCAGATGTTTGCAAACATCTTATTTTTAAATAATCTGTCTGCTTTCATGAAGAACTACAGAAATCAAAGAATAATTACAATCAAGAGGCAGAAATTGTGACAATTTAAGTTTGCTAAATTAATTTTGACACTTCTTCCATCCACCATAAATCCCTGTAATCACTCACCCCCTCTACTCTATGGTAAGGTCCTGTGGAGTCCTCTAGGTCCAGGAGAGCCCCGTTGAGGGCCCAGGTGAAGGTCAGGTCCATGGTGGGATCATGAGAGGCATGGCACTGCAGTGTCACATTTTCACCTTGATTGATGTCGGCGTTGGAGGGAGCCAATGTGATCTTCGTCGCGTCTGTGGGTTATGACCACATTGAGAGTTTTTCAAGCAACACAAATCATTGAACAATTAGTCAAGTATTAGGGAAGATGATTGTATTTAGTCTGCAACAGAGTATATATATATTTCTTTTTGGATGATGTTTGGTATTTGCTTATCAGTTACAAATACAAACGGCAGCGATAAACTGTCATTATATATTTCAATAGGAGGCATGGTTTGATTTCATGAGGCAAGTCTGTCCGAGAAAATTAATTACTCTGAGTGTTTGTTAATGATACCTCTGACAGACAGGTGTCCTGTGCTGTTCGCTTTGCCCAGGTAATTCTCAGCAAAGCAAGTGTATTTCCCTTCATCTGCTCTGCTTATGTTAGTGATCCACAAGATTCCATCAGGAGTCACAGTCACCCTGTGCAGACATTTCACACAAATTCAATTACCAACCTTAATATTTATGACGGTGGAAAAATTATGAGAAATCACTACACAATACCTGAATATTGTTAATAAAAATGCCTGAGGTCAAAACAGTAGAGTTTAGTTGGAGTTCTTTAACATTGATTGACATTTACCTCCATGTTTAGTTCTGAAATTATGTAACTATATGATCACTACTACACTGCTACAGAGCCACTTGCTCTGACATCGTGTTCAGAATGTAACAGTTGTTAATAACGTTCCTGGGCCTGGCTCACCCAACTGGAACCCTCTGGGATGCTCATAATAAATTGGTTTTTGAATTATATAACATTAATTCAAGGTGTTACCCGTCTTAAAAAACAAAAACAACGACAACACTTTTTGTCACATACAGGTAAGTTACAACGATCTGTCAAACATGACAGTAGAATAATATTACAATGATTGTGTTATGGTCCAGTTTTTCAAAGTATAATCTTGTTTTCTCATCAGACACCTTTGGAAGTGTTGGTGGGTGAAGCTTCCATGTTGCACCTGGTGGCAATTATTTGCCACATTATTTAAACTCGGTCACAGAAGAAGGAAGGTGACGGATTGCGTTCAAATTGCTTATTTCCACTCTCTGTGCCTATTCGCTGACCCGCCTCGTTCTTCCTGTTAGTTTGTCTTCGACACCAAATCTCATTGATTATTCAAGTGTTTTCTCTCATTGGTTCTCTGGACCTTGCATGGGTTCAAGTGCGGTGCTTTTTTATCTTAGAGTCTAGGTTTCATTTTTTTCTGTATTTTTTAGTAAGGCACCTTCCTTCCCCTGTGGCTCTGTCCACTTCAGCAGTTTTTGTACAATAATTGGTTTGTTATTTCTCAACGACCGAATGGTTCAGCCTTTTTTTGTGTCTTCACACTTGCGTGCATCATTGGTTTCCATAAAACCTTCTCAACAGTCGATGGTTGCTGTCATGTCTACAAAGCCAAGTTAAGTTTGTCTTGTGTACACAACTTGATTTATTTTGTAATGGTCTCTTCCCTCATTTCGGCCAATATGCTCTTTCCCTGTTTCTCTTGATTGTCTTTCCCACCCTGATTGTTTTCCCCTGTTGCTCATTACCGTGTGCATACATAGTATGTCTCTCCTGTTGTCCTGTGCTAGTTTGTCTTGTCAGTGTCTTATGCCTTATTATTCACGTCAAGTTTCAAGTAAGCCTTTGTCATTTTAGAATCTTATGTTTAGAATATTATTTTTGAATTTTTCTTTTGGTACTTTGTATTCTTTAATTTTGGTGACCGTTTTTCCCCAATCGATTCATTTAGTTTTCCTTTAGCACAATTGCATTTTCCTCTCACAAGTGACTTTGTCTTGAACTTTATTAATTAAATAATTTATTATTTGAACTTTTGCTTGGTTTGATTTATGCATTTGGCTTCAAACTTAGTTCAGCCGTGACAGTTGTCGTGTTTACTTTGGGTTCCCCATCACGGCTGAAGCCCACCAATACAGATCCTTTGAAATAACATCCCATTTTAGCCCCCTTTTGTGCTTCTAATTTAACTTAAAATTATTATTTCTAATCTTGTCAACAGCGTGACGAAACTGGCTAATTAGAGACTGTAGAGACAAAACGTGTTACCAGCGAGTACACACACAAGCACATGCACTCACACACGCACAATTGTAGACTACCTAAAAGTAGGTGTAAATGGTGATGTATGTGGTAGATGTCATCGTATTTCATTTATAAATGTCAACTGTGTGGTGTAATGTCTCTGTATCATTGAAGAAATCAATTCACAGAACGAATAATAATTATTATGATTTTAACAATATTTTATTAGCACCCCTCCAACTGTGCGACACAACTATTGGCGATGGGTGGGGACATACAGATGCGTGATGATGGATGAAGATGGGAAAAAAAAAGTTTGAGGTAATTGCATAAAAAATATCATTTGAAAAATTGTCAGCCTCGGCGCTCATCTTAATCTCTTTGGTGTCAGGGGTTGCGAGGAAAAGATTCAATTTCCGGACGGCCTGTTACGATTTTAACTACTACAGCGCTCAGCCATACTTTCTCTATGACAGGCCCTTTTCTACCCACAATCAGTCTCGTTGTCCAATGTGTGATCGCTTTCATTACACATTTTCGGGGCTGTGCAGTACTGTGCTGGGCGATATGACCTCAAATCAATATCGCGATAAATTGAGCAATTTTACCTCAATAACGATAAATGCACGATAAATTCCCCCCTTAAACCAAAATCTAAATAAATGCAGGAATGCATATTAACTGCTTTTTTTTTGACCAACTGGTACACATTACTTTCAATGAAAAATAAAAGTACAAAAATCATTTGTATAAACATTCCAAATAGCTTGCTTTGCAGGACGTGAACAATGTCACAAAGAACAGGAGAAAAAGGTACCGCTCTTGCAAAATCTTTTTCTGAAAACAGATTGTGTCAAGATGCTGTAATGATATGTGCAAAGCACTAGATTTGTGTGGCCTCTTGTAAACAATATAAATAATGCCAAATAAAAAATGCGAAATAAAATGAAAAAAAAGATTCAATGTAAGTCAAATAAACAAGTGTGCATCATTGGGAAAATGTGCCGTCTCGAGTACTCTGGTGCACAGTCGCCACTTGTCGTCTACGTCATGCACAGTCAGGCTCAAACAGGTTGTTGCGACTCGACCGCAAGTTGGATGTGGATGCAAAATGCTTGACATGTCAACACTCCCGTCCGGATGTTGTCCATATTGGGAAGTACGGTTTGAGACAAAAAAATTCGTACCTCTTGTTTGCTACTTTCAAGAGGCGTTTAAATCCCGTGTGCTCTACTGTAACTAGAGGAGCTCTATCTTTAGCTATGTGCTCGGATATCGCGTCCGCTTCTTCATCGTTCTCTCGTATGGTGTCGCCTCCGTTATGGGCTGTTGTCACTTGTTGAACTTTGCTTCTCACTTTGAACTTTTAGCACAAGCTCCAAGTCAACAGCATGGTTGTGTTGTGGGTGGTGAAAAAGAAAAGGTTGGACGCGCTGTTTTGGGTGCTTACGGCGCACTTTGTAGTACGTGTTGTTTTGCTCAAACATCGTCTTTATGGGACCCAAAACATTTCCAAACGACAGATGTCGAATTTCGTTTCGGGACAAGCGCGACAGGAACAATTTCAACTAACGTTACTTCGTCTTCTTGATTTGAATCGCCAGCTACGACCGCGTCGTCTGTTTTCTTTCTGTTCAGATGGGTGGAGTCACGTGACTACACGCGTTGTAGCCGTCTTAAAGGGGCATGAACATAGCCGCAGACAGAAAAGACTTTTCTTTTCTTTTTTTTAAACACCGAATTTACCGACATGGGCAAAATTATGTCGGTCATTGTAATAAATTTCGGTAACGGTAAATTTTCGGTTTATCGCCCAGCCCTACTGTGCAGTTACAATAGAACCGTTTTCAGAACCTCTTTCAACCTGATTTGAAAACGCAGGCCAAGTAGGGCCGTGACGTCACTATCATCTGACTGGCCGACCAATGCAGTTAAGAAACTCCACTGCACACACCCATTTCCTGGTTTTAAGCGAGCAAAGTCATTAAAATACAGCATATGCAGTATACATATTGTGTTTTACAACAAACTTATTTTAAAAAAATATATTTTACAATGGAGGAGAAATATGTAATGGAAAAGCGACATTTCAGTGGTACGATGGTCCCCCTATCGCTGCAAAATTATATCCACATTAATTTTGTGAAGGAGCAAAAAACATCAGTTTTTTTTTATTTCAGTTGAAAATATTAGGGTATATCCTTTGGTTTCTCTCACTATCCCCACTTTCTTGATATGACGATAATCCCCTTATTATTGGACAGTAAAGGAAAATAATCAAGAAATGATTTGTGGTTGTTACCTGCTGCTGTTTGTGAGCAACTCAGTCCCACGACTCCAGAACAGGCTTGGCTTCGGGGCGGCTCGTGGGCGACACTCAATCATCACTTGTCCCCCTCTAGCTGCAGGGATCAGTTTCCGCACAGGGTTCAATCGGAAGTCCGGAGCCTGAACTGGAGCAGGGAGAAGGTGCAGAACAGAGATTGGACAAAGAGATGAAATGTTGCAGTTTGTTGTTCTAATTAATAGGATACTTTGCCTTACCTTGGACTCTTAGCTCAGCGGTAGAGTAGATTGTTCCGTGCTTGTTCTCAGCAACACACTGATACATCCCAGAATCCTCCAGGGCGAGGTTGCTGATCTTGAGACGAGCTGCATTTACTTCTACTCTATCCTGAGAGGTTGTGGATGGAAAGACACAAGTTAGAAGGGAGCTTATAAAGTGAAAAGAAATAAAGTTGTGTTATTGTGTTATTATTTCTTTGACCCTGTATACAGGGTTACCTTTCGTGAAATATATGTATAAAATGTAACGTCCCATAGTTGAGTAACTTGGATCAATTTAGACAGTATTATGAAAATATATGAATCAATGAATAATGCATGTGTCATTATTGGTGTTTGGATCTATATTGAGATGTCTTGTTTCTTGTCTTGTCCTTCTCATTGGATTTTTTGTTTTTACAAAACTTTCACAGTCGAGTTAACGAGTCCTTTGTGTCTTCCAATCAACGATCTGAGCCACTTGTCTCGTCCAGATGTTCCTCGTTGTCTCGTCTGTTTGCTTGTGTGTGTGCGTGTGTTTGCTATATTCGAGGAAGGTGGAAAGTCAAATAAATTTAATACATGTATCCATCCATCATCTGTACCGCTTCTCCTCACTAGGGTCACGGGAGGTGCTGGAGCCCAGCTATCTTCGGGCAGTCGGCGGGCGACACCCTGAACTGCCAACTTGCCAGCCAATTGCAGGGCACACAGAGACGAACAACCATCAGCACTCACACTCATACCTAGGGGCAATTTAGAGTGTTCAATTGACCTGCCATGCATGTTTTTGGAATGTGGGAGGAAACCGGAGTACCCGGAGGAAACCCACGCAAGCACGTGGAGAACATGCAAACTCCACACAGGATGGACGGAGCCGGGATTGAATCCATGCCCGATGCTGTCTCTCACTGTGAGGCCATTGTGCTAACCAGTCGGCCACTGTGCCGCCGTAGATGAATATAACATTTTTAATTACATTTATTAGATGAACTCTAATTGTCCTAGTTCTGATCTCAAAGTGTTTGAGTCAAATGTAAGAGGTCCTTTTTTTCGGACCTCTTCAGTTCAAAGGGGCTATCTAGTGCACTTTTCCCACATTTCTCGAATGCAGCAAATACTTCACTAGTTTGTTCGTGAGTTTGTTGCATTTGCTTGACTGATGGGAGCAGCATCAGTTGTCGCGTCCCAAAGTCATAATATGTTGAGCTTTATCTTAATGTTTGTTAGTCATTTTGAATCTTGTTTTATGGGATTTCTATTCCAAGTGTCTTGTTTGCCTTTTTGGATTTTTTTAAATACATTGTTTTTGAGAACACTGATGTGTGCATCATTGTGCTCAAAAAACGCTATATATATATATATATATATATATATATATATTTTTTTTTTTTTTTTTTTTTTTTAACTGTGTAGTACTTGCACCTGTGTAGTGAGCGGCTGCCCATTGCGGAGCCACCGAATTGAAGGTCGTGGTTTGCCAGCAGCCACGCAACTCCAGTGAAGCTCAGAACTGATCTCGACTTCAGAGTCACTCATCACCTGCAACCAGTCTGGCTGAGCTGAAGCACAAAAAGAAGCACTGCATGGAAAATGACATATTAAAAAGTGGTAATGTATAAAAGCAACATTGATTGACTTGAAAGTAAATAAATGCTAACAAAAACCTTGCACACTGATGCGGCCCTGGTACACATCAACTCCCTCTGAATTGTGGGCTTCACACTCATAGACGCCCTCGTCATCAAAAGAGAGATCTGGTAGGATAAGAGTGGGACCCGCAACACTAGAACCTGCCTTGGACGGCATGAGTCCATCAACCTTTTTCCATCTCAGTTTTGGGACTGGACTACAAGAGGAAATATAGAGACAAGTAAGTGCCCCAAGTGAGAAAACATACATGATCAAAGGTTTAGCATGGGTATTTTTAAATAGAGACCGTGTTTCTGGTCCAGAACAAGTCGTAGTCTCAGGTGGACCCACGGGCAATTGTGGTTAGATGAAGAGAGTGTGTGCATCGTCACGCACACCACTGTCGCAGACTGTATATGCAGCTATAGTGAGTATTATAGTAGTCCTTGTTGTGCTCACATAACCATAATGAGTAATCAAACCGTTTGTTTACCAGATGAGATTTGAGGGGACTGAGAATATGAGATACGGCATGGCAAAGTTGAGGCAGAAGATAATAACTTCGAATTTTTCATTATCATTTATATATAGTAGTTTTTATTTCGTTTAAACTTTTGTTTTTCAATAAAGTTAGTTCTAAGTTCTGTAGCTTTAGTTTTCATTAGATTGCACAAAAATGCTCACCGGTACTTCCTTATTAAATAAGGACACTTGCTATTTTGATGTTTGAGAAAAACATTTTTGAGGTTTAAACATTTGCCCTGTAAAATCCCTTGCAACCCGAACCCTCCAAATTTGAATTGAAGATCCCTGGTTTAGGAGAAGACTGCAGAAGAGTTTTGAAACTTACTTTCCATAGGCGAAGCACTCTAACTGGGTAGTGTGTCCGGCAAGGGCGTAGGTCTCCGCTGGAAAGCGTACTTTTATGCTTGGAGCTGACTTCTTTGGATTGGCTAGGGTCAAACCAGCAGTTTATTTCATTGAGATCATTGACTTGTTCTTGTTTAATGATAATTATTGGTGTGCAAACATTGAATTTGTTGATTGCTAGAGCTTGAGAACCATTGTATTAGATAATTACACCCAATTGTGGTGGTATTATGTGCATAAATGAGCATACAAAAAACTCGTGCAGAGCCATTCACAGTGAATCTGACAGGAAATATTTTTAATATTTCTTATTTACATTGCAGTATCTTAATGGATGAAAACACAACATTGTATTTCAGGGGTGACCATTACGTCGTTTCTAGGTCAACTAGTAGCTTGCCAAAGGACTGGCAGTAAATCGCATGGCATTAAGTCAATCACTGCCAACCCTACTAGTTTAATGTTATTGATTTAGCTGCCTGTTAACGGCAGAGAATGAGAAGAAAAAAGAAAAAAAAGTAGCCCGCCCGCCTATGTCACTTGATTGACGTACAGAGCAGTCAGTCATACGGCTGTTGCATGCGTCACCGTACATCAATGTACGTCAAAACTCTACCAAACTAGCAATTGCCTTTTTTTTTTGCCTCCCAATTTGTTTCATCTACTCTAAACTTAATATTAAATCTAAAAATGATTAGGGGACCAAGTAAGCCAAAACATTTCCATATAGAAAAAAAAATCATTAATATGTCCAAATTTGGCGGCACGGTGGCCGACTGGTTATCACGATGGCCTCACAGTGAGAGACAGCATCGGGCGTGGGTTCATCCGGACATCCTGTGTTGAGTTTGCATGTTCTCCCTCTGCCTGCGTGGGTTTCCTGCGGGTACTCCGGTTTCCTCCCACATTCCAAAAACATGCATGGAAGGCCAATTGAACACTCTAAATTGCCCCTAGGTATGAGTGTGAGCGCGGATGGTTGTTCGTCTCTCTGCGCCCTACAATTGGCTGGCAACCAGTTCACAGTGTGCCCCGCCTACTGCCCGAAGATAGCTGGGAAAGGCTCCAGTGACCCCGCCCCCCGCGACCCTAGTGAGGAGAAGCGGTACAGAAGATGGATGGGTGGATGGAAGTCCAATTTTAGGATAGAAAATTGAGTTTCCTTTTTGAACTCATGTTAAGGTCTTAAGTACTTTAGTCAGCATTTTTCTGCCTTTTTTTTTTAATGACTATGTGCGACAGTATAAACTGTACAAGTGTGGCATGCACGGCAGCTGTATCAGCAAGGTATGGCGTTTACGTCTTACCTTCAGGCAGCACGGAGAGTTGGTTAGCTTTGCTGAAGGTACTCTTTGTACTGATGTCCATATTGATGGTAGTGAAGCAGAAGTAGTTTCCGGTGTCATTGGGTTCTGCTTTGGCAAGGTAGAGATTACCTGATACCTGGGATACAAACCAGCGGCCATCATCTTTCTTGATGAAGTTGGGAAACTCATTGAGGAGCCACCGGTAAGACAGAGCTGCAAAGAGGGAAGATGAGTGTTTCTGATTAAGCAACAGTGCAGGTTGAGATACTTAACCTTTTCGAACTAAGTAACCCTTTATTCCGAAAAGTCTGAAATATTACATGCAAAGCATCTTTGGCATGAAAAGAATACCTGGGTAATGTGGAGGTGGCTGACATGCTAAGAATGTTCCGATGCCTTCATAAGCTGTCTGAGGACTCCTGCTGTCAGGAGGGAAGTCGTGAAGGTCTAAAAAAAAAAAATTAAATAAAATGATCATCGTACAAAACTGAGCAATGAAGATGCCCACTTGGAAGAAACTTGTCGACTGCCACTGAGTAACTTAGATGGGATCAACACATGTATTTTTCTATATTTTTTTTAGATTATGCCAAGCTCTGAAGGTGAAGTTTCCTTCAACATCTCCTGCCTGCCATGGTTTCTGGTTAGTGGTGATGGTTTTTTTTTAATGTGGGCCACATCATCGATGCTCTCAGTGATATAGGAGGTCACAGTTTGTGGTTATTGTACTATCTGCTTGCATATTTCACAGTCTGTTGAATCAAAGCAATCTTGAGTAGCAAGAACACTCTAGCCTGCTTGTTTGGCAACTCTCACACTCTGTTTGTGTGCAGGCATTAACATAATAGTGATGTGATCAGATTTTCTGATGTGGGTGAGGCTAGGTGTGGCCCTGTGGGCGGTGAAGGCTAGATCCAGAGTGTTGACTATTAATATTGGTAAATGTAAATGTTGATTAAATTTTGGTAGGGCAGTCTTTAAAAGGCAACGGGAGAAAAACTGAGATTGGTTGGACTTTATTGAAGTATTTAACACGCCAGGTTCTCTCTTGTCTTTGTCACGCATTTCAGAGGTGAGGTTGCAAGAAATTTTCGTTTTATGAAATTATGTTTCCATTATTTATGAGTGGTCATTGGTCTCTGTTGCACCATATCAAAACAGATTATATCGAGACTTAATTATGCTTCAAATGTCCTTGGAGCTCAAATAAAACAAATTAGGGCTGATTTCATTCACATCACAAATCTCTATTTACTGATATGTGCCATTTGGATATATAGGTGGCTTGATTTTTTTTGTGTAACATACCTACATCATATAACTTATGATCTCAGGTTTTGAACAGGTCTGATACTGGTTTGGTAGCTGCCGTGTGCATCTCACCATGGTCCAAGTAATGCTCAGGGAGTTTGAGTGAATGCGATGGAAAATTAGAGGTAACCCTGATACCAACACTCAAGTGAGGTAAGATTGCTCGTTTTGTCAGTTCTGTTGTCTAAAACGGCGACCGACTGCCACCGAAATTCAAATTCAAACTACTCTTGTCCATTTCAACCTGTGATTTAGTGACATCAAACGTGAGCTCATGTGATCATCTCACAAAATCAAAAATACCGTGCCTATCGATCCTCCACTTACACAGGCTTAGGCGAACAAGATTAAGAATGCGCACATGAACCCTGACTGGTTATATTTCGGACATTTAGCTATGCTAAAGTCGTGTCAACTCTCAGGAGGCAGAAGGCGACTGACAGTGGGCAGCAGGCAGATGGGGGGTATGGACCTATACCCCCTCCTTCCTTCCTCCGGCTAAAAGCAGGACAACGGCACGACTAAAAGCAACAACTAGCTTCTGACCGTTAAAATAAAATACAACAATACAACGTTATTTATGTAGCACATTTCACAATAGCTGGAGCCCTAACAAAGCGCTTCCATATGGTGAAAAGGCAAAACAAAATTAGCGCCGGACAGAATCACATATGCTACACGCTTGATCCACAAGTAACATGGTGCATTCAGGGTACTTTCACAATGTTGGGAACTTATAAATGTACTCAACTATTTTGCACAGTTTAAGAGAAGCCAAAATCATGACTTAAAATTTGATTAATCGTAGTCGTCAGTACAAATTCGGTAATAAATGATGGCCGTTAAAAAGGGATACTCTACAATTTCTCTCAATTTTTTATTTTTTTATTTTTTTTTTTTACACATCTTTTTCTCTTCTGTGACATTATATTTTAACAACTGGATTTGTTGACACATGAAACTCATCCAACAGAAAAATCTTATGAGTTGCATAGAATGACTGAATAAGAACTATTGACGTATAATTTGGAAAATGTAAAGAAAAAAAATAGTAACTTTCAGGTAAAGCAACAATTACAGCTGAGCACCTCAATAGAATAAGAAAGCCATGCATTTACTTACAGCCAAATTTTAGGTTAGCTGCTCTGCTGATGATAGTTCCACAGCGGTTGATGGCCAGACACTGATAAGAGCCTGTGTCTTGACCAGACTCGGGTCTGCTGATTACCAAGTTGCCAGCAACCAGAGTATAACGGAGGTCTAAACCCAATGGGACCTCAGTACCATTCACCAACCACCTGGACAAGAAAAAGTTCAAAAATATGCCATACAAGAATAGTTTAAAGGGTCCCTTGCACCTCAAAAATAAATAAATAAATAAATAAATTGGTTGACTGTTATCCTTCATTCTACACGGGAAACAGCTTTACTCTGATTTGTTCGCTCCCGGTATGTGGTTGTCTTGAGGCCACCATGTCTCTTCACTGACTAAGTTTACAGTATAGGCAGTCAATTGCTCATTCAAAACAATAATATAAGCAGTATTTCGGTTGTGCAAGGTCATTTAAACACCTTCAAACATCTGAACCAGTTTTTAAAAACCCAAATAGGACTCGTTCTCTAACCCGACTTGTTGGTTATATAGACTCACTCATGAGAATTCCACTAACTATCCATCCATCCATCCATTATCTATACCGCTTCTCCTCACTAGTGTCGCGGGGGCGCTGGGGCCTATCCTAGCTATCTTCGGGCAGTAGGCGGGGGACACCCTGAACTGGTTGCCAGCCAATTGCAGGGCACACAGAGACGAAACCCCATCCGCGCTCACACTCATACCTAGGGGCAATTTAGAGTGTTCAATCAACCTGCCATGCATGTTTTTGGAATGGGGGAGGAAAACGGAGTGCCGCAGGAAACCCACGGAGGCACGGGGAGAACATGCAAACTCCACACAGGAAGGCCGGAGCCAGGATCGAACCCACGACCGTTGCTGTCTCTCACTGAGAGGCCATCATGCTAACCAGTCGGCCACCGTGCCGCCCCTCCACTATTTTATGATAATTTTATTTTATGATCTGATTTCATTTGTGAATATGTCAAGTACTAATGTGGCTTTATCTACTGTTATCCTACTCAGTTTCATAATTACAGCTAAAAGACAATTACCATGCAATGTATTAATAAAGTCAATTGTTTTTGGTGGCCAGTTGCGTTTAATATATCCACATTGAAATCCCCCACTAAAATCTATAATGTCAGCTTATCGCTGAAAATGTATAGACAGGATCCTGTCTTTTATTGACAATAACAAACTAAGAAGCAGAAACGAAGAAACGACGTGCATCGCGGTTGAGACGGGGACATTACAATTGTTCACAATTACCATCGATACAGGAGTAACTCTGTCTGCTCACACATGGAAATGGTTTATTCTGAATGTTCCAGAAACTCGAATTTGGACCTGAACGTGACTATTGATGGCATATAAACATAGTCACTGCTCTGGCTCCATTGAAATTCAGAAAGGCCATTGGCAGGATTGTGTCCTGGTACAGTACACATGACGTGGCGACTGCAGTGTGATGGCCCGGGGTTCCCTTGGAGGAAAATTGTTCCCCCTATTTTTTTTCTGCATCAGCTTCCATGGTAGAAGGTGACATAAAGTTGATTTTCAGTCAGGTCCCTTCCCACTTCCACACAAAAATTCCCGTCCTATCCCCAAATATAGTAAAAATAATAAATCCTGTCCCGTCCTGTCCTCCTGTTCAGAATTACTCCCACTCCCACTCTAATACCATTTTGGAGTTCAGCTACATTAAAAAAACAAAACAAAAACAAAAAAAAAAACAAGAACTAAATATGCATTTTACTCATTTATTGAACTTTCTCATGAACCCTACTGGTAGCCCTGACACGATAATAATTTTTCTGGACAATAATATTTGCCCAGAAACTAGCGCGCTGAACCATAATATGTTTTTTTTTTTTTTTTTTTTTTTTTTTTTATCTTTGTGTTTTTAGTGGCACTGGTTGATGAAGTCATTGCAAAAATAATGAAAGTACATTTTTTTAAGTACATTTAAGACTAAATTGAGAGTAGACAAGATACATTTTTGTGTTATGGTTGACTGGTCACCGTGAGATTTTTGTAAATAATAAAATACCTTGGTCCCTTGGCTCAACAAAGATTGTTTTCCTGATCTCTCAATACTCACCCAAATAAAAGCCCAGATAAATAAATCTGTTTTACTGCACAGAGAGAAGTATAAGAATAAGTTGTTAGTTCCCTTGAAGAACCGGTGTCGGTACTAGATAGGGACGGGATGCTAGATGTGGACGGGGTCCTTCTGAGGCTGCAAGCTTGCTAATGACGTCACGCTTTAACACATATTTTTCAAATATATTTATTTGCCTCTGTGTTTGTTTTTACACCTGGTTGTTCTATTTGCATATTTTGTTCAGCTAAATAAAAAAAAAAAATAAAACAAAATAAACGCATGTTGGCGATAAGTCAAAATAGTAATTATCGTGACACAGCTACCCAATGGAAATTTTCGCTCCTGCCTGTTGCAGTGAACTTTTTATCCTGTACTGTCCTAATCCTGTGATTAAAGGTAAAGTTGATTCCCATTCCCGCGGGATTCTGACCAGAGAAAAAATGTCAGCCTCAACTCCATGGTGACATTGTGCAATATGTTGCCTCCTAGTGTCTGAAATTGGTTAACATTAGTCACCAAAATTTAGATGCGCAGCTCTACTCATGTCAACCTGTGAAAAAAATAAATTTGATCGGCACAATATTTGGGATTTCATTGAATTAAATGTGAGCTCCTGTGAGGAAAAGCCATAATTTGCACAATGAAATAACCTTCTGACCGTCAGTCAGTCCGTCCTCGATATTTTAACCACACTTTCATCATCACGAAATTGCAGTTCCTCATCACTAAAATTACAGTTGGTTACCACTATATTAGGACAAAAGGATCTTTTTCTTCTTCTAGTACTGCTATTACTAAGTCACAGACATTGCAGTGAAAAACTATGCCACATACGGTGAAAACTAAAACAAAGATATTCCATAGTATTTACAATCATCGCTTTGACTCAAACATGCAATAAATACACAAAATACAACACAAGTGTACACACCACCTAGTAGTAGATAAAATTGATGATGGTAGGCAGAGGTAAGCATTCCGTCAGACTGACGGATGGATCAATATTATATTGGTCGTATTGAGGATGAACATAGGTCAATGCCAATAGAAGTTTGTCTGCAGTATTACCCACCTGTAGGAAGCAGCTGGACTTGCCCTGGCCTGACAGCTGAGAACTACTTTCCCTTCACTCAGACCTTCTGGGTAAATTAAACTGCTTGGCTGTTCTTCAAAGACTGGCCCACTGTCATGACCAGAGACACACACATCTCCACCTGCGAATAAACACACACACACACACCATACAGATCGAGAAAAATAAAAGACTCAAAATCCTGTTAAGGAATATAAGAATTAGGTCTGCAATGGAAATTAGCAAAATGACGGAGGTGGATAAAGCATGTGACAAACCTTAAGAAATAGAAACAATTTCAGAAAACATCTCAAACAATAAAACTAATAAAACACTAAAACGGGTCCTGTGTCTGAAACGAGAGGAAAGCCAAAGAAAATAATCTGTTTTTGAGCGAAACATTATCATATTTTACATTATCGAGTATTGACACTGCTTTGAAGATGAACGAATCCATTGATGACCGCAAAGTCGGAGGAAGTGATGAAATGCCATTCAGCAAATCAGTGTGCGTGGACGGCAAAGGAATAGGAAGTGATAAACCTTCATTCTGCGAATCAGCAGGATACAGTCACGTTTCAGAGAGCGTCTCAGCAGGTAATTTAATAGTAAGACTTTTGTCCATGTACCTAGTCTAGAAATGACCGAAAATTAATTGCGCACCCCTGAGTTGCAGTATGGGACCAGGCAAACAGCTATTTTAGTGCAGCGTCTCTGCTGCCCAATCTTTTTTGCACCACGGACCATTGTAGCAGCTGTGCAGCGAGACCCACAAGTCCAACTCCGCTCCACCACTGTCCTGCATGTCCCGGTTGTCGGGGAGTCAGCGGCATGCATGCGCGGCAGGGTTCAAGTGACGTGATAAAGCAACAATCAGTGACTCCAGTCAAAGAGATTTGTTGGTTTCAACAAGTCATTCATGACTCAGACATGAACACTTTAGCCCTGTAGAACACCCCCCTTCCCCCCAAAAATGTCAAAATGCATGGCACAGTCAGGCCTAAACGGCAGCGAAATTTTCAATTTCCAGCATGCATGCATACTAGCGCACTGTTTATATTCACACCCTATTGACCTTTATCTAGTTGTATCCATGTATAGGCATACATTAAAGACATTTGGAAGAAAATGCTCTGAACAGGATGTGCATGTGTGTGATTGCAGGAACTTGCCAAAAGCTGTGAAGGTAAGTGAGCTGAGGACCAGAAGGGTCAATAAAAGCTCCATCGACTTGATCCACGTCATGAAGAGATGTGGTGTAGGGCAAGTAAAGTCTTCTGACAGTATCTCACAGGTGAGTCCTGTTAATGCCTAAAAGCAGAACAAAAAGATTAGTTGAATGACATAAATTCATGTGTTTACTGTTTACACATTTGTATGTGGGTGTATTTTTGTCAGATTCCATTCACGTGATATCTTGATTGAACTGGTTGAGAGGTCATCAGGCTTGGGTGAGGTCGTTTGGGTGGAATGAGTAAATGAGGAACTTACATGCCGTTTCTCTCATTCAAATCAGTTTTCTTTGATAAGTCTTCAAGATATGAACTCAAAGCCTTCTGAGGGCCTTTCATAAACTGAATTGTTTGTAGGTTAATATACAGTATTTTGACGACCATAAGACGAACCGTAGTAAAAGGCGCAGTCTTGGTTACTGGTGCTATTTCTATGTATAAAACATTTATATATGGCACACCTTATTATTGGGTGCAATCATGGTCAAGCACACATTAGCTATGTTAGAATGAATATATGCTAAAACACATGCTAGCATGTTTTTAAAAAGCAAAAGCTGAGTTCAGTTGTACTTTACTGAAGTATTTAACACGTCAGGTTCCCTCAGAGAGTGCGCCTCTTCAAGAATGATGATTTGATGATTTTGCGAAAGCTCGAATATCAGTGCAAGCAGACACGTTACCCCAAGCCGCCACAAACCATTCACAAATGGTGGTGTAACGCACTCAGCACAGCCTCACAGTCTTGGTAAAGCTGTGTTCGTCATCTGTCATCCAATTTAAGAACCCTTCACAATATGTAAACAATGTGACGACATTGTCAAAGTCAAAAACTATATATATCGGATAGCAAGCTTCAAGGCAACGCCCATTGTCGTGCCTTGGTGAAAAGTTAGACTTTGGAAACATCCATCAGGATATGCAGTGCAGAAAATGGATGGATGGAGACACTCTGAAAAATTCAGAGCACCAAAGTTTCCGTGAGGAGGTTGACTCGTCAGCTGAGCGTGGCCACACTGGATGTGTCATTTTCAGATGTGGTGTAGCTGTGCACCATGAATGGCCTTGGTCAAAAACTATGAAAATGCAATTGTATTATATAACAACCTACAAACAATTAACCTCACGAAAGGCCTTTCAGAACTCAGTGTGGGTGTGTATCTTGGTGACATGTCAGAAAGTGCATGTAAGCTGCTCATTTCCTCATTCTCTTTTAAGTCAGGCATGGAAATCCTGATGATGTTAGTTAGGTGATATTTTCAGAGGGTGAGGTAGCCGAAGTAGAGATTTCCACATGCATTTTCGGGCCGGTTGGTCCCATTATTTTGACATAATTAGCAATGTTTTTACTACGACTTTAAAGGGACAAATTATGATCGGTCCCAGACGTGACCAAGACATGGAGGAAGGAGAGGGGGGTGGCCGGCCATATTACTTACTTTTAGGTAGTGTTTTTTAAATCATTATTTATTCACTGATTTCTCCAAAACGAATAGATAAAATAGAAAATACAAGCAAATGCAATTTTCCTTATAGAGGAATAAATAAACTGAGCTTGTTATTGAAAAATGGACCATCCTGGTTGAATGATCCCTTTAATGTTAGTGTGGTGAGGACCCCACGTTTTTGCCGTGTTCATGTCCCAGGGATTTTGTGTTTGTTTGTTTGTTTTTTTTTAATTACTTGGGTTACCAGGCTCATGACAGCTTCCGGAAAAACATAATTCTGACGTGACAAAGACTTTTTTGTTGTTGTTGTTGAGCCAAGATGCACCTTACCCTGTCATGAATGCACAGAGAAAGTTGCACTAAATAAAACATTAAAACGGTTTTATTTTTTTACAAATTAATCTGTCAGTATTTTGTCGATCAAAACTACTCAAAAAGTTGATGCAGAGAGAGATTATAAATTAATCGGTATGTGTGCGTAATCATTAAACGTGACAAACAAGATGACAAAAATAATTTATATACAAATACACTGTACATTTGTAATTTCATTGGGTGTTAAAATTAGGTAAAAAATAAACCACCTTAATCCAAACAAATACGTGCGTTATTCGTTCTTTCCCTTTATTCATTTAATGTGTATTTTAATCTTTAAAAAGGAAAAGGAATTTTCCTTCTCCAGATTTGTTTTTATCTTAGGCTCAGATCAAAAATACTCAACAAAAAAATAGGCCACAGAACTGAAAAGTAGGGGCATTCCAATGATGTTTTTTTTGCTGCGGATTTCGATCATTTTGATCACCCTTGAGTTAGATTGGCCAGTATTGATTCCGATTACATTGATTAACACAGACAAGCGATTAATGTCAGTTGATTCTTAGATGAATTGATGAATCAGATTTAAAAACAAAAACATTCTATCCAAATTTCCATCCTTTAATTTAAAAATGAAACACCACATAATTTCAAATTGACAGTGCAAAAAGTTCACAAACATAATGCAAGTTTGGTCTGTAACGTCTAATTTTAAGAAAAGGGGAGGGGGACAGTAAACTGCACACAGGATGGTCCCTAGTTGGCTGCAGACTGCAAAGTGTTAATTTTTGTGTTCGATAATGAAAGGCAATAACGTTTAAAACAAGTTTGCTCAAGATATCCAGTAATATGACTGACCATTTGATAACTGGTGCTAGCAAGCTAACATAGCTACAAATGCAATTTAATTAGGGATGTCCAAATTAAAGATTTAACTCAAGATTGTTTTTTTTAAAAATAGCGATTAAATATTTTAACTCAGTTAACTCGGTTTTATTTACTTAAAAAAATAATTTGCATATCTTGCAAAGCCAAATTCCATATTAACTGTACATCTTTAGCACATGATCCCGGAACAAAACACCTTGCTTTAGTTAACACTGGGCCTTGCAAACCAACACTGCTGGACTCTGGTGCTTACAACTAAATGTATTGTATTAGTTTGGAGAATTGTTCCCAAGAAAAAATCCTGTAAAGATGAGATATAGATCGTATTCAAGGATCAAAGAAAGCTATTAGAACAGTCTTTGATTTAAAATACACTTCATATTTGGTGATTTTACGTTATAAAATATTATTCAAGTAAATACCTGCAAAAAGCTTCACAAAAAATAGTCGTGGAAAAAAGGCGATCAATCGCAATTAATTACGGAATTATTTTGCGATTAGATAGTTTAAAAACATGTTTGCGCTTGACAGCACTAATTTTAATATATAATTCAGTCCCATAGCCTGTTTTTCCTTTTTAAATGTTTGACCAGATCTTAAAATTGAAATGAGTCATTTTTATTTATTTGTTAAATGAAAAAGAAATCACAGCATTAACGGGCATGTTTTCGTTATAATTGTATTATTAGTTATTTTTTTATTTAACATGTTCTGTAGTGCTTTGCAGCTGCTGTGAAAAGGCTAAAGATGAGTTTTATTAGAGTCTATGAGTTTCTGGAAACATGTTTGTATTGTTTGCTTGAAGTCCTCTGTCTTTTTTGTTTGTGTTTGTGTGTTTGTTTTTTAAAACTGTAATAAAAATAATAAGTTAATAATAGGAGCCACTCAAAGGGCGGCCAGGCTCTAACATATTAGATAGAATTACCAGGAATGGTCAGTGACCTGCTGAAACAAGATTGTAATCACTTAAAAGCAAATGATGATTATAATATTAATAATCTCTAAATGTGCTTCTCTCGTGAATAATCTTTCCTCAATTGCCTATGTTAAAATGAGCTGATCTGCATCGTATGTGTGTGCACGCATGTATTAATCGTTGTTTTTTTTAAATTAAGTCTGAAACAGCGTTCAGCAACACACATTGGACGTGAAACCCGTTCTGTCGAGAAGAAAACTAATGATGCTGAGATGCTGCCCGAGTTCTGACGCTACTGCGTCAAACTCAGCACATTTCAGATTGTATTCTCCTCCAGTAAGTGCAAAAACAAAGCATACGCATGTTCGCTGGTGAAAAAAATGTGTGCTTTAGTCATTCTAAATAAGATGAAGGCATATGCTTGTTTATTTACTTACCTTGAATCCCACCGATGTTTCCCCAACGGAAGCAGCAGCAGTGGGAGCGGCTCAATTATTTGGGAAGAGGTAACCCCGCGGCAAGCAACCAAAAATCGTGATTCAGATGAACGCAGTTTTATAATTATCCAGTTCTCTGTTGAGCCACATTTTACTGTCGCGCTCTCCCCTTCTCGCTCCCACCTTTTCGTTTTCTTTGCATCCCTCCTTTCTTTCCATCACCGTCTGGTCGATTTTAGCACAAAACCAAGTTGACGTCGATACGAAAATAACACTTCCGGTGATTTCGATTTTACAAAGTAAAAGTAAAGGTAAATTTTAGCGTTTTTCCGAATGTTTTATTGGTTGCTAAAACCCAAGTCTGATTGCATATAATTAATAAAATGAAACACATAGATGGGTTGACCACAAGGTATTAACAAGTAATTCATGTCGTGCTAACTGCTCGTTTGACGACCCAGTAAAGGGGTGGTAGTAAACATTAGTTGAAATATTGGAAAAATAGAAATTTACTAGTGTGCCTTTTCACACGCTGGAAATGTGCACATCATTTCTCTATATTGTATTTCGTTTTATAAATTGATTAATTAATCTTGACCTATGAGAATTGCATGCACTGCAAAGTGTAGATTTCTATAAAAATTACATTGTATTGTATTGCATAGTAAACAAACTAAGTTTTTTATCATCAATGGACATTCCGTCCCCAAAATGGGTGGAGGATGAGAAGTTGTTTTTTTTAAAGGATGGACTCAGAATGACATTGTGTAAAGCTGTTGCGTGTACTGCCCCTTTAACTGAGAGTGAGAGGGGGAGAGAGGGGGGGTAGAGAGAGAGAGAGAGAGACTCGAAGTCGGCAAAATTACGGAAGCATACCCGGCTGTGTGAAGAAGAAATTGAGAGCCAAAATGCAGTGCAATAAATACATCTCTCTCTCTCGCTCATATATATATATATGTATATATATATATATATATATATATATATATATATATATATATATATTTTTATGTATATATATATCAGAACTCCCCTAGCCAGTGATGCCAGGCCTTCAGAATGGTAGCATCAGTTCTGTGTGAGTGAACAGTCTCTTAGAGTTGATAGTAGAGTTGCAATAGCCAATCAGATAATGATTTGTTGACCGTAAGGCCCTCTCGCAAGCCTCACGTTGAAGGTGACAAACATGTCTTTTGAGTCAATACTCACTTGTGAGAGGGCAGCGCTATACAGAATCAACAAATCCGCATCAGTCAGTCTTACCCAGTGGCCGTTCGAAATCTTAAATGTATTCTTGCTTTCTTATCTTACAAAGACCAAAGGAAGGGAAAGTCTGATTTTGACTGCAGATATACTTGCAAAGCCATTTTCAAGATGGACTTTTCAAGAGAAGCTCGCTCTTATAAACCAAGGTCGTCCTACACTGACTCGGTTGTGCGTAAGTGTGTGTCTGTAAATTATTTGTCCAGCCGTGGTGTCATAAACGATGGTATTATGAGGGGTATTTATTCAAGTTGGACTAAGTAGGACTCCACTGAAGGCATACGTGTGAAATGCACGGCAGTAGTCTTTCTTCATCGGGAGCATACAACGAAGCCAGCTTTCTTAAACTCAGAGTATCTTGTGAGTGCATTGAAATGTTTGCAATGTTTAAATATCAACCAATATATCATTTAGCTGTAACACACTTGCCGTCGGTCACCAGACTGACAGGTAACTTTTATTTCTTTTTTTTAACGAAGGACGATGTGATGTCTTTCTCTTTCTCTCTCCTACCACAGATCACATCTCTCTATTTCACTTTCTCCTTCTCTTTTTACACTACACCACACCTTAGCTAATGGAGGTTGCAAAGCATGGATACAGTACAGTAGACAGTACTAGACACAACAGATGAGTGCTCTTTTTTTTCATTTGAAGCAAAGTGAAGTTACTCCCTCTTGCACAGGCGGTTCAATCCGCGTGTCTGGTGCAAAATTTAAAACAAAAGAAAAATTATCTTCATTGTAAATGTTCAAAGTCTTTGTGGCTACCGTGGAGATGGTTCAAATGGCTCTTTTGTGGCCTCTAGTTATCCTCACAACAACTTCTCAAAATATTAGAAAGATCACCCAAGTATTACAGATTTGTGGGTGTTTTTCTCCTGATAAGGGCGCCCACTACAAAGCTGAAGTCACTACTAACATGGCGTCCATAAAATTCTTATTATCTCAAGTGCAGGGGACAGGTGAACACAAAGAGGTAGTAATGAGGCGAGTCAAGTTGAGGCACAAGAAATGGTCTACAGGAACCGTATCTTCAAAATAATACAGTGGCTTGGAAATGAGCAGAATGATGATTTTATTACACAATAAAAATGTATAATATAATAAATGTAGAATTGTTTTTTTTTTACACATATACTTCTTTTTATTTTGTTTAACAGTACATTTTATTTTCTTGTCTTGAAGAAAACCAAAATTGATTTAAAACAAAGCTCTGCTGTAACATAATTTTACATCAAATTTGTTATTATTTTGAAATTGCCGGTATTCCTTTATTTATTTACTCCACATTGAGCTACATGAAAATGAAAAAAATAACAACAAAAATATCCGCATCCAGATAACTTATATTGTTCAGATTGGCAGTGTTAAAAATTAAAAATGCTTCTGCTTTGAGCAGATGATGCGTGGTTCCAGATATGACTCCTTTTCCTGCTCTCTCATTTTCATCACTATTCCTTACCAGCATCTTCTCTGTGAGCTCTTAGTAGTCATTGACTGATTGACAATTAGTTATTGACAAATAGTAATTGACAATCATGCGCGGGCGCTTTCAAATTAACATACAAACGCGTCCCAAAATACATCACTGCATTTGGCAATTGGCGTCTTATTCTCAGGCACAATATATTAACTTTGATGCTAATGTAATTACTTATTCTAAATTATTTCTTTCTTTTGCAATGGTCGTATTATGCACATTCATTACAGAATTATACTATTTGGAATTAAACTGTGGTCTAAATAAATAAATAACACAAATATTTGAGGTATTAACATGTTTTGAGAAAGAAATCTGTTGAATGCGCATGTGTGTATGTCGGGTGGGCTAGGACCACTCAAAAACACAGTCTTGTCTCTTATCCACTTTTCGCATTGATTTCCTTTGAGGAGTGGCAGAGCTGTGTCACGTACAGATGGCCTCCTGTGTAACCTGACTCTGATTAATACTCAATGTAGCCAGTCTGTTGAATATACTGACTTCATTATAACAGAGGGGTTTTCACAAAGCTGTCACACAGTGACCCGCAACCACCATTCCAAAAAACTTTGATGACATCTTATCGTTGGATCTCAGGAGACCAGCCTGTCATGATAACGATGAATAACGGGAGCCCACAAGTGTAGACAGGGATAAAAGAAAACTAATTTTATGTAAATTTAAAACAAACTTGAATGTCGACAACATACAGCAGACGTCGCTGGCAACACCAAGCCAGGGAAGAAAGGAAATAACATGAAATGCTTTTAATCAGCAAGGGTTACAAAGCAAAATCACGTGCTAGAAAAGAGACAAAGAAATTCCAATCGCATAACACAAACGCGCACGATTAACAAAACTAATAAGTCTATGTATGTAACAATGAATCATTAGCTGTTAGGCCAAGAAAATCAAACACTTGGAGCAATAGTAGCGAGCAAGGTGAATAATCTGACAGCGGGTAGATGACGCCGCAGTTCTTTTAAAGTCCACTGATGAGAATTAAAAACAGGACTGATGCCAGAAAAATATAACAAAACCATGACACAGCCTCATCAAACTCTGTCCAGTATGTTTTTTTTACTCTGTCCTATATGTGGAGTGTTGCTGTGTTTTTTTAACCTGTTTTTGGAGCCTCTGTCTTTCCCTACAGGGCTTGGGTGGCTCCCTCTCTCCACTCCTGGTTACACCCCTGGAACTTCAGGCTCCTGATCCAGTGCAGGTGCAGCTAGCACACACAATCAAACAACCAGAAAAAAGCTCAGTGCAGCCAGGAATCAGGCGCCAGATTATCCTGCTTCAACCGTGGTACTTGGGCTCATACCTGCTTTCAATGAACTTGCTCTGAGCTAACTTCTGCCCTCGTGGTACTAACTGGATTCCCTGTGTTTCTCGTGTGCTTCTTCAAAGCCTCCTGCCTGTCCGCCCAAGCACAGTGTCACCACAGCCGTCACTTCCCGAATCCTGGATTGCGTCTCCGCCTACAGAACTCCGGACCCACACCCTTCACTTCATTATTCAAAATAAACCCTTTGTGAACGCCACCTCTGACACCACTTGCACTTGGGTCTTCTTCTCACCTCTACGGTTACACCAGACCATTACGATATGTCCAGAAAACAATGTAGTGTATGCAGTAGAGACATTGATTTTCTGTTTGGCTGCAGTCATCCTATGTGGAATTTGCACGCCCCATACCTTTGTGAGTTTTCCTCCCAAATTCCAAAAATCTGCATTGTACGTTAATTGGAGATTCTTAATCATTTGTAGGTGTGAATGTTTTTTGGGGAATCCCAAAGGTCACGAAAGTCAACTTTACCTTTAATCACTACATTTGGATGGTACAGGATAAAATGCTAACGAGAGGAGGATTATCAGTAGAAGAAAAAAAACAGGCCTGGGACGGGACAACATTTTTTTTCTGTGGGGTGGAATGGGACAGAAATGAAAATCCACTCCCATGTTGCACTCTAGTCTGTGCTCGCAAGTGTAGATGATGAGAATTAAGTTGTTTGCCAAGGAGAAGAGTTAAATCACTTCTGTCCAGTTAAGTACCCTTTGTCAAATTCATATAAAAAGACATCCATCTATCAATTATCTGTACCGCTTTCTCCTCACAAGGGTCGCGGGGGGGTGCTGGAGCCTATCCCAGCGGCCTTTGGGCAGTAGGCGGGGTACACCCTGAATTGGTTGCCAACCAATCGCAGGGCACACATAGATAAACAACCATCCGCGCCGCTGCTCACACTCATACCTAGGGACAATTTCGAGTGTCCAATTAACCTGCCTTCATGTTTTTGGAATGTTGGAGGAAACCAGAGTACCTGGAGGAAACCCACAAGGGCACCGGGAGAACATGCAAACTCCACACAAGAAGGCTGGAGCCAGAATCGAACCCACAACCTCTGTACTGTGAGCCCATCGTGCTAACCAGTCGGCCACCAAAAACATACTCAAACTCAAATCAAGCGTCCAATGCGGCACGGTGGAGGACAGGTGAGCACAATGACCTCACAGTACTGAGGTCGTGGGAACGATTCTGACTTCTGGCTGGATTCTGGCTTTGATATCAAGATTTGATATCCTTGGTCGTAGAGTTTTTGGTCAACCTTTATGAAATGAAGAACAGGGGCTACCAACGTATGATGGTATGCATGAGTCTGACTTCTTATGCATGCACAAAAGGTATGTGCGAGTTGGGAGTCTGGTGTCGTCATTGCCCTAAGTCTGTATTTTCTTGCCTGACTGGGCGACTGGCAAAGGCTGGTGTGGACTTTCCACCCCATTGTTAAAGGTCAAAAGGAATGATGGAATTTGTCTAATATGTGTCCATAAAATCTCCTCATCTGCCCTGTGACTGGCTGGCGATCAGTTCAGGGTGTTGTGCGCCATTCGCCTGAAGTCAGCTGGGATAGGCTGCAGCACCCTCCTGCGACCCTGTACAGCAGGCATCACCAAATGGCGGACCGCGGTCGGGATCCGGACCCCGCAATGGTTCAGACCGGACCCATGACCAATCCATCTATGATGGATTTTTTTCAGGGCGCATTCGCAAACGTTGGCACTGCAATTCTAGTTAATACGGAAAATGCGTCACTGATTTGAGCCAATCAAATCTTTTGTTTACGATCGACTGCCAATTGCACAGCAGACCGGAAGAGAGTGCTGCTGACAGTATGCCTTGCTAAAAGGTTAGCGAGGTCGATGCGTGTTGTTTTAAATGAATGGACGGAGAAATTTAGTTTCGTTCTGGCTGCAGCCGATTCAAAACCATTGTGCATCATATGCTCCAAAACCGTTGCAACATTGCGAAGCGCCACTACAAAACAAAGCACCGCCCTTTTTTGCAAAGTTATCCGCTAAAGTTTGAGGTGAGCGCACGCAAAACTTCGTACTTCGAGTGCAGTATAACAGATTTTTACATTTTCGTTTACAGCCCAGCGGCATGCAAACGAATGTTCACTAAAATTATCATGGATTTTGGGGAAACATAAAAAAAACATTCAGTGAGGGGAAAGTTGTGAAGGAGTGCTTAAATACAGTTGCACAAACATTATTTAAAGGAAAACACAAAGGCCAGATGTGTGAAATAATCTACCAAATTCCAATGGCCCTGACTCCGTTCCAACCCAGAATTAAGTCACTGGCAGGGCAGTCACAAACTCATTTTTCTCATTAAGAGATGTTAAAAAAATATTCAAAAGAAAAGGTGGTGTCAAAGCTCATTTTGAATTCGTTTTTCATGAGGACAGCCATTTTTATTGATTGTGAACTGAACATGTTGACTTGTTTTACTTGGATAATTAGGCTTTAGTTTTTTTTTAGGCTGATAACTCTTTGATTTAAGAAAAAAAGGTAAAAGATGTTAACTCAATGCTTAGCACTTGATATATTTCTGCAGGAGATATTTTACTGTTTTTTCTGGAAGTGGCAAACTTAAGTTCCTGGAGCCACATTTTCTTGAATGTGAAATAAACGCCTTATATTTGTTTGACTGGCAAAGGTGTTCAATGGGAACATTGCTAAATATTTAGTATATAAGTGTGCTCTGTTGAAAATGACAAAATATTGAAACTATAAAAAATGTGAACATAGGCTAGACATTAAGGGAAGTAGGACTTTGGTTCGGACCTTTTAATTGGAAGAAATATTAGTCGTGGACCTCTGTGACCTTTAATTGAATACCTCTGCTGTACAGGATAAGCGGTGTGGATGATGACAACATGACAAAATCTCCTCACTGAGACTCCCCTTATTGTGGTGGAGGGTTTGTGAGTCAGAATGATCCAAGAAGCTACCGTACTTTCTGGACCATAAATTTATTCAGATTCATCCCATTTTTTTGTGCCTTAGATGAAATGAAACACAGTTTAAGATGCTTATTTTGGCTCTCAATTGCTTCTTCACACATGGCCAGCATATCACTTCTCCCTCTCTCTCAGGAGCCAGTACATAAATTGCTTGGATAATGGATGGATGGATGGACGGTACTTGACCAGATTAGGGATTATTAAAGGGACGGACGAAAACTTCCGCTCTTGATTTATAGCTTTTGTATCTTTTTTTTTTGTAGCCTCCTGGTTATGGTCAGTTTTTGTGCAATGCCTCCCGACGTTCTCTCAAATTAACAATAGATTATTTTTTTTTTACGCATTACAGCTCTCCTGTTTTCATGTTGATGACTGCACGGGTCGAAATTGTTGTTGATCAGAATAATTACTTAACTTACATCTTATTTGACAGATGAACTATTTTTTACTTTTACATTAATTAATTTTAGTTTTTGCAAAAGCTCTTCCCAACCTTTTAAAATATTTACTATGTTTTTCTTCTATTTACTGGTACACTTGGGTAATGAGTCACAGTTGTTTCTTTACATTCATTTGTAAACTTATGGTTTATTTTGAAATAGTCATGAAATAAGAAAACAGACTTTTTTGGCTTGACTTACGATTGTGTTTCAATGAAATTGTGAATTAAAAAATACTATTTTGTTGTCGGTTTACACCGCCACCACTTTTTATTTCATTATATTCTATTTTAAAGACGAGCTTTACTAATTAAATGGATACATTTCTAAAATGCCTGTTTTGTGCTTTCAGTCCACTAAAGTGACAGCATCTATAACAATATATAGCATGTGAATGATTAATAAATATCACCTTCAGGCTGAAGTGCCAATTAAAAAAAGATGTGCTTGTTTTCACCTCCACCCCCTGCTGAGCCTGTTCTCCTTCACCACATCCGTCCTGTGTCAGCTAGACAGACCATACACAGGACTATTCCCTTCTGGGACCTAGTATTTGGGTAAAGTGTCTATTCAGCTAGGCGCATCTAATCATGTGGAACTGGGGAGCTCCACGCAAGGATGGAGAAGATGCTAAGTGGCTTAGCTTATCAGTCCAAACAAAATACCTAAAGAAACAACTCATTCATAAATGAGATGCTCGAGAACGTGATGTGGTATAGGACACAACACCCCCAATATAGTTAAACTGTATTGTTTATATTCTTAAATATTTCTTCATGTTAAATCTATTACAAACCAATGTCCAATTAGGACACTGCAGACAGCCTCTGTGAATGCAGACGACAGATTGTAGCCATCTCATACATCATTATTCCAATTACAATTACTGTACATAGTAGGTAGACAACACCTTTAGACCGCACACTTGGTATATCCTCAACTAAACTCTTAATTTCCACGTTCTAAAAACATTATTGGTAGAGTTGGACCTAGTTTTAATTTGCATGATTCTGGCTCTGATTCCAGTTCTTTGTTTCAATTCTGTTTTTAAACAATTCTTGATTACAATTCTTAACAAAAAAAAGGAGGAATAGTTTTTTTTTGGGGGGGGGGGGCAAATCAATTGAACTTCTCTGTTCTTTCATTTTATGAGCTTTTTACTGTTTGTATCAAGCAGTTACTTAAAGATAAAGATAAAGATGTCCTTTAATAGTCCCACAATGGGGTAATTTGCAGTGTTACAGCAGCAAAGATATAGATCACACAGAAGCGGCGGCGTAATGTAGCCGTTAATGTATAACATTAGCAGCAGACATCATAAAAAGTATGCAAATATATACAGTATATATGTGTGTATACACAAATCCCCCTGTATATACATGTTTACATCCCACAACATATACATGTATAAGGAAACACTCCTAATGTCTGTCCATGGTACAGAGGGGAAATAAATGAAAACACTGCAATGATAAAAAAAGAATATTGAAAATACTGCAGTGATAAATATACTGCAATTCTAAAAGTACTGTAATGGTAAGAGTACTGAAATGATAGAAAAATACTGCAATGATAGAAAATACTGCAATGATAAAAGTACTGTAATAGTAGGAGTACTGCAATGATAGAAAATACTGCAGTGATAAAAGTACTGAAATGGTAAACGAAATACGTACGTTCAGCATTGGTCAATATTTAAGTACAGCATTGGATAAAGCCCAGTAGTAGTGTGTATTGCATTCTAGGACTGTACAATTGCACTAATGCCCGCCCATTTGTAGGCCTGACCTAATGTTCTTGTTAAAAAGTCTGACAGCAGCCGGCAGGCAGGAGCGGCAGAATCTCTCTTTCGTCCAGCGAGGGTGTAACAGGCTATCACTGAAGGAGCTGTGGAGTGTTCTAATAGTGTCATTGAGTGGGTGGGCTGGGTTGTCCAGCATTGATGACAGTTTTGCTGTCATCCTCCTGCCCCCCACTGAGTCCACAGAGTCCAGGGAGAAGCCCAGGACAGAGCTGGACCTCCTCACTAGTTTGTCCAGTCTCTTTTTGTCCCGGCCCGAGATGCCTCCTGCTCAGGAGACCCCTCCATAGAAAATAACCGGTGAAACCACCGAGTCATAGAAGTTCATGAGGAGTGTCCCCCGAACGCCAAAGGACCTCAGCCTCCTGAGTAGGAAGAGTCTGTTCTGACACTTCCTATAGAGAGCGTCTGTGTTGTCGCTCCAGTCCAGTTTATTGTTCAGATAAACACCCAGGTAATTGTAAGTTGAGTCCCTCTCAAAGTCTGTTCCCTGGATGTTCTCCGGTGCAGGTGGAGAGTGCCGACGCTTGCAAAAGTCCACCACCAGCTCTTTGGATTTCCCAACGTTGATTTGGAGGCGGTTCTGCTGACAGCAGTCCACAAAACCCTGCGTAACCCCTCTGTACTCCCGATCGTCTCTGACAGTGATGAGGCTGACAATCGCAGAGTCATCGGAGAACTTCTGCAGGTGACAAGTGGAGGAATTGTATTTGTATTTGTAAAGTCAAGTCAAGTCAATTTTATTTGTATAGCCCTTAATCACAGACAGTCTCAAAGGGCTTTACATAACCACAATCGACATCCCCGGTCTTAACCCCCAGGAGGGCAAGGAAAAACTAAAAAAACCTCATTAGGGGAAAAGTGAGAAACCTTGAGAAGGGACCACAGATGGGGGAATCCCCCTTCCAGGATGACCAGGCTGCAATGGATGCCAACTGGGCAACATTTGACACATACAATGATGCTATGCAATAATAGATAAGATAATGTGAGAGTTAATTGAATGAAGTGCTGCAGGAAGATGACTTCAGTGGAGTGGGTCCTCATCCAGGGCCGTAATATCCATGGCAGCATAGCCGAGGATGAGCCTTCGATCTTGTACCGGTCAGTTGGTGTAAATTCAGAACAGCCACTTCCAAGTGAATCACCATCACCTAATTCCCAAGTCGGGGAATTGGGAACAGAAAAGAAAGAACAGAAATAGTAAACAGGCCAACAAGTAGTTCAACGAAATGCTGAAATATAAGGAAATCAGAAGAGGCGCTGCATGAAGACGACTTCGGCAGAGCAGGTCCCTTCCCGGTTCGTCAGTTCCGTAATCTTCAAAGCATGTCCCCATCACCTAATTCCCAAGCAGGGGAAGAGGGGGCAGAAAAGAAAAGAAGCTGCAGTAAACAGGCCAACAAATAATTAAATTAGATGCTAAAGTATATAAATAAATTGATCAAATGTCGCGCTGCAGGAAGACGACATCACTGGAACAGGTGCATGCCCAGTTGGTCAATGCCTTAAACTTCCTAGTGGGTCACCGTCACCTTATCCCCCAGCCGGGGGAAAAGGGGGCAGAAAAGAAAAGAAAAGAGAAAAAAAAAAGCGGCAGTAAACAGGCCAACATATATTTCAGCTAAATGCACAAGAGTATAAATGCGTTTTTAATAGTGTTTTGAACATTTCTACTGAGGTGGCACCTCTAATATCTGAGGGTAGTGCATTCCAAAGCATTGGTGCCCCAATAGAGAACGCTCTAGAACCTGCAGACTTCTTTTTGGCTCGCGGGATCACTAAAAGACCAGCATTTTGTGAGCGAAGATTCCGGGACGGAACATATGGTACCACGAGGTCAACAAGATAGGAAGGTGCTAAGCCGTGCAATATTTTAAAAGTAAGTAGCAGAACTTTAAAATCATATCTCAAGTGGACCGGAAAGCCAATGCAAATTGGCTAATATCGGGGTAATATGATCAAACTTTCTCGTCTTTGTTAAGAGTCTAGCTGCTGCATTTTGAACTAACTGCAGACTTCTAATACTAGACATGGGGGGACCCGAGAGCAAAACGTTACAATAGTCGAGGCGAGACGTAACAAACGCATGGATTAAGATTTCCGCGTCACACGTTGATAGAATTGGGCAAATTTTAGCAATGTTACGCAGATGAAAAAACGCAGTTCGAGTAATATTTTTAATGTGCATTTGAAATGACATAGTTGCGTCAAATATAACATCGAGATTTTTTGTTGAATCCTTTTGGGTAATATTACATTTATCGATACTCAGAGTGGTGCCTTTGAAAAGGTACCGATGACGCGCTGGTCCAATAATGAGCATCTCGGTTTTATCTGAGTTAAGACGCAAAAAATTGAAAGACATCCATTGTTTAATTTCGGCAAGGCATGCCTCTAATTTAAAGCAGTCGCGCGGATTCGTTATATCCAACGGCATGTATAACTGCGTATCATCAGCATAACAGTGAAAACTAATGTTATATTTCCGTATAATATCACCAAGCGGTAGCATGTAGATGCTAAACAATAGAGGTCCAAGTACCGATCCCTGCGGAACTCCACATGTGATCTTACAAAGATCCGAAGTCGCATTGCCATAAATTACACGGTGCGTCCTCTCCGACAGATACGAATTAAACCAAGAAAGCGCTGAACCTGAAATGCCAACACACTTTTCAAGGCGTTTTAATAATATATTATGATCAACGGTATCAAAAGCGGCACTAAGATCGAGTAAGAGTAATATTGATGAGGTGTCGGCGTCCAAAGCTATGAGAAGATCATTAGTAACTTGAGCAAGGGCCGTCTCAGTAGAGTGGTCGGCTCTAAAGCCCGATTGGAAAGGTTCAAATTGATTATTAGCAGTCATATACAGTGAACCCTCGGTTATCGCGGTTAATGGGGACCGAGACCACCCGCGAAAACTGAAAATCCGCGAAGTAGCGGCGCACCTTCAAAAATGCTTAAAAAAAAAGTGCGAAGTAGCGGCGCACCTTAAAAAATGCTTAAAAAAAAAAAAAAATATATATATATATATATATACAGTGAACCCCCGCTACTTCGCGGTTCACCTTTCGCGGGTTCAGTGCTTCGCGGGTCTAAAAAATATTCGGGAGCATTGTAGTTTCGCCGAGCGGCACAAGGGGGCGCTGAAGCGGTTAGACGGCCGGCGTGCGCCGAAGAGGAGAGTGGACCAAGAAGAGAGTGGCCGAAGAAGAGCAGGTTCCCCCGGACACGATTGGTGGCGACGGACACGATCGGACACCGTGCGTGAGCTCCGAAGGAGACCGGCCGGCGTGTGTGGCTGTCAAGCCGAAGATAAACAACTTCCGCCCGGGCACTCGCGCGGCGACATTTGGCTTCGTTCGGGACCGTGCGTGAGCTCCGAAGGAGACCGGCCGGCGTGCGTGGTAGTTAAGCCGAATAGGAGCACCTTCCGCCCGGGCAACGGCGGAGAGCGAGGCTGTCAGTTATGAATGAATAAATAAATAAATAAATAAATGAAGAATGCCACCTTTCATTTCACTGTCATGATCCGTGTCTGTCATGCCGCGTGTGTTTTTGTTTTTTCAGCTGTGTGGGCGTTCCTCCAGCGATCGTCTCGCGCCATGCCATCAGCTGCTGCGAGACGCGCTGATTACACTGACTATATTGTGATTATAATAAATATTGTAACGTTGTATAATAAATCAAGCCAATTTGTCCATCAGCTAACGCTTTTATTATTAAGCCAAAAACGGCTGCTGTTGGCCGCAACCACGCCGATCAGAGAGAGAGCAACACAACAACAACAACATAACGTTCACTCCCCTGCTGCCTTCACAGCCTCCACAGAAAAGAGGAAAACACAGAACCTTTGAACTATTTACAAAGTCGCTACACTATCTTTGTATCACCACCTTTGTTCCCGTGTCTGCGTTTGGAGAGTCCTGTTCAATCCTCCAGTTCTGCTGGAGGATCATAACATTCACAGGGCACACCGGACGGCGTACCAGCAGGTAAAAGTCGAAGTAATGAAATAAATACAAAAAGAAGTAATTGAATAAATACAAAAATAATGGCTGGGGAATAAAAAAATAATAAGTTTGAATAATAATTTGTTTTTTTGTTATAACATGAATTTCACTCTCTCTCTCTCTACCAGTAGATATATATATATATATATATATATATATATATATATATATATATATATATATATATATATATATATATATATATATAGGTGCGAAGTATATATATACACAGTGTTTTTTTGTTTTTTTTTGAAGGTGCGACGCTACTTCGCGGATTTTCAGATTTCGCGGGTGGTCTCGGTCCCCATTAACCGCGATAACCGGGGGTTCACTGTATATATATACGGGTAGAGAGTGAGAGAGAGTGAAATTCATGTTATAACAAAAGAACTAAACAAATTCTTATTAAAACTTATTATTTTTTTATTCCCCAGCCATTATTTTTGTATTTATTCAATTACTTCTTTTTGTATTTATTTAATTACTTCGACTTTTACCTGCTGGTACGCCGTCCAGTGTGCCCTGTGAAATGAAAGGTGGCATTCTTCATTTATTTATTTATTCATTCATAACTGACAGCCTCGCGCTCCGCTCATGCCCGGGCGGAAGTTGTTCCTCTTTGGCTTAACTGCCACGCACGCCGGCCGGCCTCCTCCGGAGCTCTCGCACGGTCCCGAGCGAAGCGAAATGTCGCCGCGCTCGTGCCCGGGCGGAAGTTGTTCCTCTACGGCTTAACTGCCACGCACGCCGGCCGGCCTCCTCCGGAGCTCTCGCACGGTCCCGAGCGAAGCGAAATGTCGCCGCGCTCGTGCCCGGGCGGAAGTTGTTCCTCTACGGCTTAACTGCCACGCACGCCGGCCTCCTCCGGAGCTCTGGTACGGTCCGAACCGCGCGAAACGTCGCCCCAAATCGTGTCCGGGGGAACGTGCTCTTCTTCGTCCAGTCTCTTCTTCGTCCACTCTCCTCTTCGGCGCACGCCGGCCGTCTAACCGCTCCAGCGCCCCCTCGTGCCGCTCGGCGAAACTACAATGCCCCCGAATATTTTTTAGACCCGCGAAGCACTGAAGCCGCGAAAGGTGAACTGCGAAGTAGCGAGGGTTCACTGTATATCTGAATAGCTAGCGTTGTTTGCACTGCGCTGGTGTCTAGGTGTCTTGCGCGCTAGCTCCATAAGATTAGCTTCTATGTCGGGTGCTCTGGCCCCAGGAATACACATTACTGTGGCTGGATTTTCAAGCTTAATGTTGCGGGTAATGGAGTCACCTATCACTAAAGTGCGGGAGCCAGGAGACCGAGGTGGAATGGAACTGCTATGTGTCTTAACAGGCTCACCGCGATTAGCAAGCCGTTTACGGCCAATGCTAACCGGACTAGCAGGTTGGCTACAACCCGTGCTAAGAGTCGTGTCCGCCACATTTACGCTTACCACATTACTCTGCTCTAGCTGGCGGACACGTCCCTCTATCAGGGAGAGTCTTTCCATGAGAATGGTGCAAGTATTGCATGTGGTGGTGCACGAAACCATAGTTGCGTTTACTCGCCCGGTGGATGAAAGCGGAGGATCAGATGTCGCGCCGAAAGTGACGTGGAGATCAGTAAAGTACGCTACTGACCACCAATTGATGGGCTAGTTTTTCTTTAGAAAGAAAAATATATTGTTATATGACAATATATATGGTATACGATGCTACATTTTTAGGGCAAGCAAGGCAAATGTATCGATGGTAATCTAAGGAATCTATGTAACCATACGCAGTACGCTATATGTATGTATGGACATATATTTTGCAGCTGTGTATGCTAACAGCTAAATACTAGCTGGATATGTGCATTTGTTATTTGACCAACTGTTTTATTTCCAGTTAAACTTGTTTTAAACAATGTTTGCATTAGAATTAGCCTAGTCTGACTTCGGGTCCAGGTACCTTGCACATGCGCACAAATTTTCTGTAAATCCTACTTCGTTTGTGCTTCTTTCATGCAGTTAACTAGGAATATAAATTTAGCCCCGAGATTCTATAACCTGATTGATTCCGGTATAACCGGAATTATGGTCCCGGTTCCACTTGATCCCCGGTTATCGATGCGAAACCCTAGTTATTTGTAGAATTGTATTAATTTACATTGTTAGTGGCTTTGACTGGTGTCCAGAAAACTGTGCGACTAGTTTTTGGAAAACAAACAAAAAAACCCCCAATGATGTCATATTAAAAGGTAAATTATTCATCATACAGTTTGAAAACTCTCCTTTGGTAGTTCATCCAGTTATATATGACATAAAATCAGTTTAGGTTAACCACTTTGTCTTCATTATATACATTTGAAAATTTGATGCACGCAACACAAATCAAGTAGAAAGAACCAAACTCGTTTCCAACAATTGCGCCTGAACAACATCACATTACGCTTTATATTTAGAGAACAGATTGTAATTTAAAGACTTTAAAATCTCATGTGGGGCATGATAAGAAAAATAAATCAATTATTCAGTGCTTAACAGTACATGGAGTCATGGCTAGAAAAATCAATGAGACAATGTCTTTGTGAAGAAATAGAGCTAATCAACTGTCATCTCACTATGAGACTATGCTAGTTTTCCAGACCCCGCCCAACACCCCTTCCCGCCCCCTCTGCCTCCCTTGGGGGTTCTTCCCTGACTCTTAAATGAGCTCTGCGTATGCACATTAGCCAGATGCCAGCAGAGAGCCATTAGCTCATGTCACATTGACAAACCACACACACCTCCCCCAGGCACTTAATTTATCTAGACCTCCTCCAATGACCCACACCCAAATCCATCCACAAACCCCCCACCCCAAAACTCCCCACGCCCCGCAACCACTGCCACTGTTCCTTCCAACCTCCCTCCCCCATTCTGCTCTCGCCTTCCGTCTGGAACTTATATCATATATACATTTGTTGAACCAGAAATCAATATTAATGTAATTTCATGTAAGATAAGGAATAATATTAACAACCAAGTAACAACCAACAAGTTTTTTTTATGGGACAGTGTGTAGAAATGTTACATTTTTAAATTTTTATTCATTCATTTTAAAAAAAACCTACTACTAATTTCAATGATATCACAAAAATTATGTCCAAGCACATCAAAGTAAATTTTTTAAAATATAATCATAAATTATATTAAGTTGGTCGTGCCTCACCTTACATGAGGCCAACATGTTTCACCACCATCTTTCTGCTACGGATACCAGAAGGAGACAAATCACATGATCAAAAATTTGCTGGATCACTGGCTACAGTTTGTGGAACAAATGCAATGAGCTTACGTCATGCTTGAAGGAATACCAAAAGTCGTTTCAAGTAGCATTTTGCTTGCACCTCTGCTGAAGAAATTGGTGGTAGGCTAAAATATGGTCTCTCTGAGGCACAATAGTGCACGCGCTTCGAGCATGTATTCGGCTCAACATGAGACTGTCGCTGTTCTGCTGGTGTCTATTGTATATGTGTTTTAATTTGTGTGCTAATCTCCCGCAAATTTATATCACACCATATGAAAAGCATTTATTTACAGCGCCAGCTGTAAATAAATGTGCTATATAAATAAAGTGTCATTGTATTGTATATAAATAAAGTTGTATTGTTGTTGGTCTTTGCATTCTATTAGTTCACCACTAGGTGACAAGAGCATTTGGCACACTGTACCTTTAAGTATATAGAACCTTTCCAGGTGACCTAGGAGGCTTTGAAAAGACGACTCATTATAATGTTGCACAGTAGTTCTTACATTATGCAGCCACCTGTACCTGTTGATGTCAGAGAGTAGATTTAAATGTTTCAATAAGCCACTTGCAGGTCTCTGTGTGAAAATAATGGTGAAAAAAAGAGAGGCGACCAAACAACAAGCGGTTTTATGACAGTAATAGGTGTATGCCTAACTGTGCACCTTTGAAGTGCAAGTTTGAGGTATGCTTGAGCCTCCATATTTTAGATTAAAATTATATTTTAAGAATGCTCGCTTTAGTTTTTTTAATGCAAACGTCCCAGATTTATTGTTAGATCCATCACAACGCCCTAACAACGAAAATACTTTTGTTCGGCAATTGCCAGTATTCTTCCGGAATTAGGAGAACCAAGAGCTGCCAGTCACCATTGTAATGCATTGCTTATTGTCCGGTGAGTTTTTCGTTTTTCGGTGAAATGCCTCGGCGCTGTGTAGCAATGCATTGTTTACATTCTGGGAATCTTCTGAGTCGCCCCATTAAAAAAGAAAAGAAAAATTGAGCATGTTAAATGGACCAATTTCGTTCTGGCAAATAGAGGAAATTTCAAGCCAGTGTTGATGAGTGTTTTTTTGCCACAAACACTTGAAGATCTCTGCTTTCTCAAACGTTTTGCTAATGATAAAAGGTTCGCTAAAATGTATGGGTGATTACAATCCATTTTGAAAAAACATTGTTAAATACTTAGTTTGGAAAAAATGTTATTTTGTCAAATATATCAAATAATAAAATAATGCTTTATTATTGTATTATGTGTAATTATTTGTGACACAAATGGATTTGATTTGTCATTTTCTGAACTTACCGCACACAAGCACTTTAAGCCTAAAGTGACAAAATGACAGGTGCACTCTGTGCCATGTTTAACTGCTCAAATGGAATTTAGCGATTTGAATATTGGTGGAAAGAACACCAAAGCATTGTAAAGCTCCATTAATTTGTCACAATTTACAATTTGCATGTTCTCCCCCTGCCTTTGTGGGTTGCTTCCAGGTACTCCGGTTTCCTCCCACATTCCAAAAACATGCAGGACAGGTTGATTGGACACTCTAAATTGCCCCTAGGTATGAGTGTGAGTGCGGATGGCTGTTCGTCCATGTGTGCTCTGCGATTGGCTGGCAACCAGTTCAGGGTGTACCCCGCCTATACGGCCCGAAGACAGCTGGGATAGGCTCCAGCACCCCTCGCGACCCTCATTAGGAGAGGCGGTACAGATAAGGGATGGATAGACATTTTGCAATAAAAATCCATTCATATTATCGTAATATAGTAATATCTTGGACAAGTCTTGTCTCTTTTATGTCTGGCTCACACTAAGGAGGCAATAGGTCCACGTCCGACTAACATTGGCTCGCAGCTCCACTCCATTCTATAGGGATCCAAACCATTCAGAATGTATGTTTTCACATTGGGTCTATGGCTTTGCACTCTGGTATGTCCTTGTAAATTCACTTCAGTTTTATGCTTTATGACTCTGAAATAACATAGCCTTCACAGTACACGTTTGCTTACATTTGGCTGTAACCTTCAAAATGGTGGCTGATGACGTCGTGATGATGAGGTGCACAAGCCCTCTTGGTTATTGGTTTTGTCCCATCAACGCAAAGACAGAAAGTTTTATGATAATTATGACCAAACACATAATAAGGAGAAGACAATATAAAGCTTGCAAGAGAACATCAGCGATTACCACTTTACAATAAACGATCATGATGACGAGAGCACGCAGACTTTCAGTTTTTAATCTGAGGTTGTGAAAATCGTTAAATTTAGACGAGTGCAATGGCATTCTGACTTTCCTTAATTGGTGTGGCGCTCCTCAGTAGGATGAAACCATGAAAGTAGTGCCAGAGAGTATATGAGGAATGGACATTGATGACTTTCCTGCAAGACATTGTAATTTCTTCATTAACTAATGAACATAACAAATTACAGTCTGGTGACTAGAGGTGGGCTCATTTATAGCAGGGAAGAGCTCATGCCCTGTTAATCAGGTTTCCTCAGACTAGACAAGGAAGGGAATGAATGTAATGGACTTTTTTTAAAAAATGGGTCACACTGCCTACTCCACAGATGAATAAACACAGATGAATTATATAGTCTTCCATAAGAATAATAGATCTTTCTGACAGGTGTAGAGAATTTTCTTTGAAGAGCAGGTCCGTCTCAGCGGCCTTCCGGAGGGGCCGTGGAGCAAGGTTGGATGTTAAGAAAATTAAATTCTCTGACACAGCCATTTTGGTTAGATAAAGACTTTATTTCACATTGTGATGTCAAAAGAAGTCTCTGGAAATGCTGTGTGTGTGTGCTTGCGCCCCCTCTCGTGTGTCTGTCTTCTGAGGGAGCGGTTTGAACATTCAAACTTACTTACTACATATGCAATGCCAACAACTAAAACATCTCAGTCTTTTCATCTCCTCCAAAACCCTTAAATGGATGCTTCCCTGATGTTAACATTGGCACTTATATAAAAGGTTTGCATGTAAAACTGACATTAGTACTAATAGACTCTGAAGTAATTGTTTTTTTTTTTGGGGGGGGGGGGGGAGATTTACGACAAATTGGCATGCCCCTTTTTGGAGCTTGGCTTGTTATTTTTTCCATTTTGAGCGTAAATATCACTGCAAAGAGGCAAGCGTGGTAATATCGCTCGCTTTGACAGTTCTGTTGTCTAGAACGGCGACCGCTCACCACCAAAATGCAAATGCACATTACTACTCTTGTCCACTTCAACCTGTGAAAGTATAAACGCGTTCTGCACAGTAGTTTGGATTTATTGACATCAAACGTGAGCTTATGTGATCACCTCCATAAAATCAAAAATACCGCGCCAATCCGTTCTCCACTTGCAGAGGCTGAAGCAGACAAGAGCATGAATGCGCACACAAACCCCGACTGGTTTAATTACTACCACAAAGTTATGTCAACTCTCAGGAGGCAGACAGCGGCTGACAGCGGAGAGCAGGCTGCCAGCAGGTGTGCATGACTCTTTATCCCCCCTCCTTTCCCTACCAGTAGGATAACGGCGCAATAAAAAAACAACAATTAGCTTCAAGCCATAAAAACAAAAGGCATTGGCAGAACAAAATTAGCGCCTTACTATCCAGCTTGCGTCTTCATGTTGTAGGGTTGCCTACCAAGCAGTCGCATGCGTTGTCCGACACCGCTTGCAGCCGCAAGCTTCGGCACGAGAGTGAGAAGGGGGGGGGTTTAAGATAAAGCCCTCATCGAACACCGGGACTGTCTTGAACGTTGCGCATCGCGGGGCGGCATGTGCTTTTAGTTGGAGCCGCTTCTGGTTCGTATATGTAGCTCCGCACTTGCATCACTTCCACATTCTCATATAAATCAGACACAGAGAGCTGAATCCTTTTGATATGTTGAAGTGGTCATAGGTAGTAGGGATGTAGACATGAATTTTGGTGCCAATTGATCACAGTTTTTGGACGTTATAAGCAATATATATATACAATGATTTCCAATAGAGAGTCAGAGTGGCCATATTCCTCATTCAATATAGGCATTTTTCAAGTCGTCACTTGTTTCCTAATTATTCCAAGAAAATGCAAACTAATTTCAGTTTAAAAAATATATAAACTGAGCTTTTTAGTGAAAAATGGGCCATCTTGGCCTGCCAGATACTTTAAGGGGGAGGCAGATTCGACTATTGTTTTTTCAGAGCCAACATGTCTTCCTGAAATTCACTTCTTTTACTTTATTACCCTGGGATACATCGCTATGTAAATAAAATTTTATTGTAGTGTATTGTATCTGATAACTACCAGTAGAATGTTTCACAGTAACTACAGTGTGTCTCTTTTTCCATTGAAAATTCAACCCAGAGACTTGGTGACACTATGAGGCCCACTCCCTCTATAGTTAAGTGAAGAGAACTAATACAATATCAACATTAGTCTACATTAAATATACCTCAGAGGTTAAAAGAATAACTCAGTAGGACAACAGATAAAAAATAAAATCCATGACTTACTCAACAGAATACCTCTTCAGTGTAAAGTGGAAAAATATTTTGGATTTTTGTGTAGCAATGTTCTCCGCTTATTGACCATAGGAGTTGTATTGTTTTTCTCCTGCTAATGAAGCTTGCCTTTGGCGGCGCAACATTATATTGGAGTTAAATTACTGTTTGCGCATCTCAATTAGAACCGTGTTGCATCAACAGTCCCAATCACAATTCAGTTGCTATTTGAGTAAATTGGATTAAATTGGTTTGGTTCACATTTGAAGGTCAGACTGTTTATTAGATGTGAAATTGTTGTGGAGGGCTATTAAAAATCACTGACCGTGCTGCTTTGGCTTTAATGTGTAAATAAATCATATTAGTTGATCCTTTATCAGCTGAAACCAAAACTCAGTTACCATAAAAAATACATTTATTATATACAGTCCACAGGTAATAAAAATTTAGTGCACTGCTTTTACAGTGTACTAAACATGTATTCATAACCCCTCAAATGTGTCACACTTTCCCACTTTTCAGCCACAAACTTCAATGTTTATAATAGAGATTTGACATAATCAACCAAGGAAAATTAGCTCATAAAAATAGGCAAATGAAAATATGTAAAATGGGGTGTGCAATTGTCACGTTGCGGGTGGAGGTAGAGGTGGACCCAAACGCAGGGAAGCCAGGCAGGGGTAACTTAAAGGGTATTTAATAGAAGAAAACTAAAGGGCAAACAAGAAACTCTCAAACACTAAATCATCAAAGTACAAAACAAGGATCAAAGTAACAAAACAAACACGAGCAAAATAACTGGGACAAAATCTTGTTAGGCACGCAAGTTTTGACAATGGCGAGGACTTGACTGTGCAATTTCTCATCCCTATATTAAAAATGTAATTCAGAGAAAATGATCCACATTTTTATTAAATGTACATGTATTAATGTATTCGAATGGCATGAGAGAAACATGTTTTGTATTAGTTGTTCCTTTTTTTGGTTGTGTCATTGTTTGCTAGTATGTAGTTCAATTGATGTTGAGTTATAGTTTTGGTTTCGATATAAAACCGTCAACGTACATAGTCTGTTGAGAAAGTGACTTACCCACACTGGCATTGTGTGATCAAGAGACTCTGAAGCTAATGTGTTAGCTTGCACTGCTGGCAGCCAGGTAGTTTGACTGAAAACCTGCCGTAGGATGGAGAACTTGCCCAGCTATTCATTACGGATACAGTCTTTGAGATATTTGTGGATGAGGAATGATAAAAAAAATAATAATGTGAGTACATTGTTAAATACTTAAATAAAGCAAGACCAAACTCAGTTTTGTCACCGCCTTGTTACTAAGAACTTATGCTAGCATGCATGCATGCTAAAACATAAGCTAGCATGCATGCTAAGATGAGGTATTTTTTCACATGCCTGCGCCCAATAATACGGTGCGTACTTTGTAAGTGTTAAACACAGATATAGCGCCCACAACGGAGGCTGTGCCCTTTCATATGGTGCACACTATTGTTGCGATAATACGGTAGTGTATTTTAAGTACTGTTCTTCACCAGTTTTTGACACTCCCCTCACATGACCAGAAACCTAATGTATGAATAAATTTAATGTCCACCATGAAATTTCCTCAATTTGTATATATTTATCCATTAGACTTTTTCTGTACTGTCCATCTGTGCATTTTTTTAATTGCAACAGTTTGATAAAGTAACAAATATCATTATTTATTGGAAATTTAAAAAAGCTTGATTTTGAAGTAATAGCAAAACAACATCCATAAATTAAGTTATTTCATATGTATCAAATTGATTGGAAAGGATTGATGTCATGTTGATTTACGTTTTTGACTCAATTAAGGCGACTTATAGCAGTGATAGTAACATGCTGCCCACGTTGGTATAATGGATGGATTTTATACCGTGTGTGCTTTTTGAAGACGGATAAATTCTTTGGAATTGTTATAAAGGCAACATCTGCTTGGACAAAAGACCATCAGTCAGAAGGTAGAGAAAAGAATATAGCTTTACTATAAAGAGGGCTTCGCTAGCAGAGGTTGCAACATCGCATCATACTCGCGTACATGGTGAATACGTTTTTTTTTTTTTATTGAGTAGATGTTTCTTACAAAAGCTGTTAATTGAGTGTCAAAACAAGCTTCAGACTCACTGCTCTGATAAACATAATGAAAAAAGATGCCCATATGATAATTAATTGTATAAAAGCCAACGAGCATAATAAACAATGAAGTTGCAAAAGTTCTATTCTTTGCAGCATTTAGAGATGAAGTCAAGCACAGCGTACAACAGCACATTGACATTTTTTCCCTTTTATAAAGGGTTAGGAGACAGTGAAAAGAGACACTGGGGTATGATTTCCGTTCAGAAAAAAAATTAGCACGACAAAAGGACAATGAACAGTAATATGCATGAATCTTTTTTGTTTGCCATACTTCCAGTTAGCATCTCCTTCCTATGAGCTATGGCTGTGGGGAGACCGAGCATTTTTTTTTTGACTAGCGGGTGAAGTTCAGTAAAATACAGAATTGGAATACAATGATAAAATACTTCTATCCATCCATCCATCCATCTTCTGTACCGCTTCTCCTCACTAGGGTCGCAGGGGGTGCTGGAGCCTATCCCAGCTATCTTCGGGCAGTAGGCGGGGGACACCCTGAACTAGTTGCCAGCCAATTGCAGGGCACACAGAGACGAACAACCATCCGCGCTCACACTCATACCTAGGGGCAATTTAGAGTGTTCTATCGGCCTGCCATGCATGTTTTTTTTGGAATGTGGGAGGAAACCGGAGTACCCGGAGGAAATCCACGCAAGCACGGGGAGAACATGCAAACTCCACACGGGATTGCCGGAACCGGGATCAAACCCACGCCCGATGCTGTCTCTCACTGTAAGGCCATCGTGCTAACCAGTCGGCCACCGTGCCGCAAAATAATTCTAAATTTGAACAAAAAAAAAAAAAATCTTCAAGAGTCACTTTCCAATACCTTGAAAATGTTTTTTAGTATTGTCTTGGGGACAACTTTTTCAATTACATCCAGTAAAGGTTTTCTCCACTATGGTTGATGGTATGGAAGTTGCCACAAGCAATTCCATGTGCCTCACAAGATTTTTAAAGGTTCAGATTCAAGTAGGGCTCCAGACTGCCCGAAATGATGGCATTTAACTCCTACAATTTTAGACAGTGCAAGTATATTTTTTTCTACTCACACCTGTGTAACCAGTTAATCTTCTGATATGTGTATTATTACTATTATTATTATTATTATTAGAGATTTTTAGTTTGCTAACAAATGTCTGCTAACATTTTTCCTAAAATTTCAGGTTAGGAGCCACCGTGCTCCTCGTAAAAAAGAAAGATAGTCTGGTGCCTTGCAGGTAATTTGCGTGATGCAGGGCAACAAACCTATCATATGAGAGTTAGAGTAGCACTGAAAAGGACGTTTTGGATTAAATTTTCCAGGCCTATATGCTGAATTTGTGCTACAAATGCATAACATTGCAGCGGCACTTCTAGTATAAAGAATTGAGCAACAGTTGTCATTTTTACAATATTAACTTAAAACCATTAATAAATAAATGGATGTATTTGTGACAATATATTACAATGCCAAAGCAACAGGTAACATTAAGTGGGGCATGAGTTTTGTTCCAGAGAGCAAATGTTAGTCAAAACTCCATAACAAGGGTGCCTGACAGACTAAATGCCTTTCGCATTTTCGGTACAAATTGGTGACTGTTATTTGTTTGTCAGATATAGCATTTGGGAAAAACATTTAAATATTTACAACAGTGTTTTTTTTTCTGGATGCAAATGTACATATGCCAAATAAATAGTAAACAGCAATATTTTTTTTTATACGTGGTTGGACATAAATCTGAATAACAAGAGCAACAATAATACAACATGGATACAAGAAGAGCAGCACACTGTCTAGACAAACATGACCCATTCTCATGTATGACAACATGATTCATTAGTTGTTTCCGAAAAGCCAGCTGCTAGAAAAATATATTGAACATGGTACACTTACTTACTTAATGAGTGTCATAAAGAACAGTGGGTACATTTTGGTTATTTCTCGCATAAAACAATAAATAGGACCAAAATGTTTACCTAACAATTATTCAATAAATGATTTCTTAATTATTGGTAATAATGAATTAATAGTATCCACAAAAAACAATAAATACTCATATAAACTAAATCTGTAAAATGAAACGTGAACTCCAGTTGTTATCTGAAGTAAAAATGTAAATCTATTGGATTTATTAGCACTACTCTCTTGTGCTAAATTTAATTGTGCTGAATGAATGTAGAAAGTCAACCATTCTAGTCCGAGTAACGCCATGACAAAGCAGTAATTAGAGGTGGGAATAGCAAGCATACATACGGTGCATGTGCCTGTTTCTCATTTATGTTTTCCTTCGAAAAAGAGCACCGAAACATTTATCATTTCCAAGTTGTGTCAAATTAATGTATTTCTTTGTTTCATGCTATATGTTTTGATCATTTCTATGCATATATAAAACTTTCTTCAGCATTCTGACTTGATTCTGTACTGTTTGAAAAATTGTTTGCCTTTATAAAAACCCTAAAAAGGAGGAATTGACACTTCTGTAAAAGAAAGATAGGTTCGGGTTAAATTTGGAGATGATTTTATAGATTGACATTTGATGCAAAGGTGACACAGGATTGTTTAAAAAGAACTTGGACTGACTGACACGTTTCTGTCAGACAGATTAGGCAAAAGACATGACCTTAGTGCCATTACTCCTCCATCGAGTCTTGCTATTTTTGACGGGCGAGACCATTATCGTACATTGACAATGCTACACATGTATTTGGAAATTGCGTGCAAAAAAAATAAAAAATCCACTCCAATTTGTCCGAATGAGTGTATGATGATTGTGACTACTTCAGTTTGCTGTCAGCACTTCACAGGACAGCAATTAACAAAGAATGCCTTATTTAGGGTGAGCAAGGATGCTACTATGCAAATATTGCAGTATACAATGCCATAAATCTGGAATGATGCCAACGCTTAAAAAGACTCCATTTTCTTTTCAGAGGTGAGGATATGGGAGCAAACTCGCTAACTGTGGTGAATACCGTTGCTTAAAACGAAACACAAACAGTGAAGAAGACATTTTGAACCTTCAGGATCTCAGATTCTGGCGCTCCATTCATGCCCTACAATGAAACTACATGCGTACATGATGTAATCTTTTTTTTTTTTTTAACTTTAGCTAAAAACAAATGGGGTACGGTACTTTGCTGATGTCAGCAATAAGAAAATACTTTTAAAAAAGTAGTCGGCTATAATAATATATACTATCTATTTACTCCATTATCACTCGTGATTATGAGATTATTCTGCTAAATAGATGTTGCCGTGTTGGTATGAAATTAGTCAAATAAAAAGTGAGTAAAAAAAAAAAAAACAAATGAGAAAAAAGTTCATCATCATGTACAAGGTGTACACTATTTCAGTAAACAAATGTGACAGCATCAGTCAGCATGCATATGAAAGACTAAATTTTGACTACTGGTGCTCTTGAAGCAAAAGTAACTCTTTGACACCTTCCAAGTTTTCTTTCGTTCAACAACTACCATGCTCCAAAATGATTTTTGTACAAATGGGATACATTAGCAACATACATTGTCAGAGCTGCTACAAGCAGATATGGCTTTTTTGTGGTTACCATATTGGACATCCGCACTACAACATTGGATTTGAGGTAAGAAAAGTATTTCTACCACAGTGGAAAAGGCAAAGTGATTATGAGCATGTGATTTATACCCTGCAAGTGGTATGAAAAAAAAAAGATGTGTATTCAGCAATATGAAACGGCATGGTAGCGGTGGTAGTGCATAGATGTACGGGGCACTAAATTACGTGCCAGGACTTTGTCCAGAATTCATTTCAAGATTTAACGAGACATCTACCGGCTGAGGAAATTTTTTAAAATCTTTCTTTGTGTATATATCAATATGATAAACATATCTGCTAGCATCCTGGTGAGTTTGACGGTTGTAGGCTGATATGTTGTAAGACCTCATTCTACTTCGACTGAAAATCGTGATAAAATAATGGAAAAAGTAAACAGAGCGCTTTTCTATGCCCTAAAATGCTGAAAGCTACCCCTAAGGCACACTGAAGTCTGTGTGGGTAAAGGGCAGGCTGAGCACAAAAATGAGCACTTGGACCAAATTTCTTCTCCATGGGAACAATTTCCAAGTTCTGGAAATTCAAAATAAAGGCATGACCTCTAATTCCTCTCCAGTATCATCTCACTTTACCCGCAGAGGAGAACCAACGCAGGTGTTTTACAGGCCCAGTTCGTGTCACATATTCATTTAGAGTTCTCATCAGCGTGTGTGTCAACAACACTTCAAAGCAGGTCGTGCAAGTGTGTCTCAAAAGTTGAGCGATGCAGCACTATGCCAGCGAGTAGATGGCATTGACTGGTGAGGTGGCCTCCGAGCTTTCGTTGCCTTCCGTCTCATCTTTGTCCTTCTTTACCGTGTACTGGCCGATGAATGAGCCATCCTCATTAAACTGCCCGTCGCCACCTTCGCCGTAGTCCACCAGGCTGTCATCGCTCTCCTTCACGTGGCCCTCCAGTGATGTTTGGCTACCTTGAAGAGGCTTGTTGTCCTCATCGCTGCTGCAAGTCAAACAAAAGTGGACTGTTATCTTTTTGTGAGGCCAGAAAGAGTAAGGAAGGTCATGTAACTCTTGAGGAATCAACTGAGAACTGGGCCCAGGCCATGGAAATACAATATCCAGTTGTTCCGTTCTTTAATATGATCACTGACAATTTTCAATACATTTTCCACATGCATGCTTGTGGCGTTATTACCTGTTTGCTATTTCTGTTAAAAAAAGTTTCGCTAACTATGGTTCGGTTATTTAGTGGGAAAAAAAGTTAAAAAGACAAACTACTTATATTTCCTAAATACAACGTTGAAGCAATGAGTGTCACAAACATGTCTGTTGTACTAGTGACTCTACGCTTGCTCTCTCTCCCTCTTTACCTATTAGGTTGTCTATCTCTCCACAAAAGATGCATTTTTTCAATAGATCAATATATATTATAATATATATGCACGCATATATGCACAGATATGTTTCACATATGTGTACCATTCAAGAATATAAAGCTATGCCGTCAACTGACAATCGGTGAGAGGCAAGATACAAAGTAGTCGGTAGTCAATTACAACGCACTATACTATATAGATTGATACTCAAAGGATTTATTTTATTCAATTAATTTAACATGCATGGTTTGGGAATGCAAGGTAGACCCGTAGAAGCCCCATGCAAGCATGGGAAGAACATGCAAACTCCACACAGAAAGTTCTGGGCCAAGATTCAAAGCCAGGACCTTTGAGAGTGCGGGAGACATGCTCAGCACATGCTCTGCTATGCTGCCCTTCGTGGGAACTCCCTCACCATAAATTCCACCACAATGTAATATTTTCACATCTGGTACTTCCTTGATCCGAAATGATTTATCTGCAACACTTTGTCTAATAGTGTCAGTTGGCATGCTTTATAAATAGCAACCAAACTCTAAAAGGTAGAAAACATTTCTTGACAAGAAATACAATTATGCAAAATATCTCATATAGACCAGCAGGTTCAGAACATGTTGACATAACTGAAGAGACAAATGTGAAAGTGATTTTCTTGACTTTAAAAATACCTTGATTTCAAGCTAAATATACATTTGCTTACTTATCCAAAGTCAATCACGCGTTCAGTCAAATGGCATAAAACACTTGAGAGACAAGCGCTTGTGTGTGCGTGCGTGTGCAAGGGCATGTGTGCATTATGTGTGTTTGCTTAGAGAATGGAAATGAAAGCTTTATATTGGCTTTTATGGATTGGATGACCTTTACTTGCTCAAAACTGCAAAGCCATAACAGATGGATGGGACTTCTACCAGATTGAACTTGACCATAAAGCAAACAATGCTTTAGTCAAACAAGCTGGCAAATCTTATTCACCCTAAATTCGGATTTCCTCATCATAAATCCATGGCATGCACTGTGCCAGGATAGAGGCCTTGGCAAAACCAAAGTACCTGTTCTTGTTTTGGTTCCTGTGAGGCATTGAGGAGTCATTTCAGCGTATGAGAGACAAGTTGTGATGAGAGGGCAAGAAAGGAGTGAAGAGTTAGCTTGAATGGAGAAAAGAATAGCTCTTTGCAAACACATGGGGCTGGACATGCTTCAGAGATTAGTCCACGGGTCTGACCACAGATGTGTGCTTGGGTCTGAATGTGATACTTATATGGCATTACCGTACACACAAGATTTCTCAAAGCATCAAACTAACACCCATCAGGTGATGATAAATGCTGCTTGTATACATTTCCCACATCACTGAGGAGGAACTTTAACTTAAATTTTGTGACATCAAACATAGCTCCCTATCATTCCCTGACAGACTTGCAGACTTCTATAGCAACGGGTTTTCAGCTAAGGTGAGATTTACGAGTATTAAAAAAAACAAACAAAAAAAACATAATAAAACATGTTTTATATGATTTATATTATACAAATATGACTATTATTATTTTTCTTCAGGATTATAAATAATTACAAAAAGGTACAGCTGGGTAAGTGTAGTTAGCATGCGACACAAAACATTTTTTTAGTCAAATTTTGGGGAAACAAGGCATTAGTCATTGTTCTTTTAGAAGAACGATGCTTCAGCCATCAGTGGAACCTGAAATGAGCAAAAGACATAACGTGACACAGCATACTACCACATGGAACACATTTGGTCTGATTCAAATATTTTTTAATATAATGTATAAGAGTTTATCTTCATCGGAGGATGTCAGAAAAAATTTCAGAAACCCTGCTAAGTTTAGTCCGTCTTCTTAGGTTGATGCTTGCAACTGTTACAGCAAAATTTGGGATTTACTGGACAATATGCTGTGACCATAGTTCCAATTTATTTGGAGCTAAAAACGTGTTCAAAACTAATCTCGAGCAAAGTGAAATTGTGTAGCACTGGCAAGAAACTTTCAATTCAAACAGAAGGTGCAGTATATGTTCTTTTAGAAGCATGTTCCATGCCACCCTTGGCCTATGTGCAGCTAGACTGGATGGCACTTGTCCTATGAAGCCGTGGCTGCCAGCTTTTGCTTCAAAGATCCTTAAACTCATAATTGGACAATCAAAAATTGTTTGGTCTTGGTGAAAATCTATGGTGAGCTATAGTATTAATTCATCCAACTTGGATTTTGTGTACTTGATTTTCGTAACTGATTTTGGACGTATGGTTTCATTGAATTTAAAATAGTGAATCCGCTGTCAATGAATTTAATTATTTAATTTAAACTTATTTTTGATTTTGTTGTATTTTTTGGTTAATTATAATACTTAATGTTTGTATTTTTAACACTGTCTTTTTTCCACCATTTGTTTTTTTGGTTCATGCTTTTTTTCAGAAATCAGAAATTAGAAACATTGTACTCAGTGCGCAACATGATTAGAGAGCTCCCTTCTCCAGTGCAATACAACAATGATTTTATTAAATATATAAATTAGATTATTTAAAGATTAAATAATTCAATAGAAATTTGTGATGTCTTTCAACTTTAGACTTTTCAACTTTTAATCGTGCTTTTACAGTGGCTGCAACCCTCTTTGGCCAGAGTAACTTTCTCTAATTGTAGTCCCCAAAGTGTGAAAAAACAACTTTGTGACCAAAATGGACTATATGCATGGTAGTTCATGACGTATTTCCAGTGGATTGATTTTGAGGCTTACAAGTTTTCAGTTTAGATTTACAGGGACGCCATCTGGACGAAAAAATAACTCCAATCTTTAAGGAAACACATAATTTACAATAACTTGATGCCATATATTTTAAAGTGTGTTGCAATCACTATTCGTTAGACTAGTGGCTATAAATTAGCACGCCTCCATATACAAGTGTGGAAATGATGCGGGCATAAAGTCCATTCTACTGTGGAGGGGCAAAAATTAACAAGTGTTAACACGACTCCAGGAAAGAGCCTCACAATTTCTATTGTATACCGTATTTTCCGGACTATAAGCCGCTACATTTTTCCTTTATTTTGAACTGTGCGGCTAATACAACAGTGCAGCATTTCTGTGGATTTTTCTTTGGGGCGCTCTATATAGTCAGAAAATAACCTAAATAAATCTTGATGTTTTTTTTCTCTTGGGTCTGTTCTGTTTTAATTGTTGCCATGTTAAAAGGCACTGTTTTAAGAATCTGTTTATGTACCTTTATGTGCATTCACAGCACAAAATCGTTCTGAACATGCAGTACACAACAATTTTTTTCAACATAGAAAACTGTGGCTTATAGTGTCCTGTATATTGTTTTTGTTTTGTTTTTTTTCCCAAGAGTTGCTGTGGCTAATATACAGGTGAGCCATATAGCCCCGGAAAAATATGGTATTAGAGGCTAACCAAATTAGATGTTTCAGACGAGCTTGCTTTACGGAAGAGAGTCCACTACTAAATCTGAAATGGTGATAAACTACAGCAGGTTCTGTTTGGTGACACTTACTGATAATCAAAGGATCCATCCGGGTCTTTGTGATCAACAGAATCCAAAGGAAGATCTTTTTTATCTCGGACTGAAAAAAAAAAAGAAGCAGAAACAGGTGTTACACTCTTGTTATATATTTCATATGTTTTTGACTATTTCAAAATCACTTGAAATATTTAGTTGAAGAATAGATTTGCGTGTGAAGGTAATTTTATTCAAACAATCATTCAGTATGTGTTACTTTGTCATCTGTTGACATATACAAGCATCTTTAGTACTGCTGCAATGATTTGGTCCTGATGGCCGTGTTGATTGCTTTTCTGTTATCTCACTCAGCACCACAAGGATGTTAGTTCAAAACTTTACATATAACATCACCACCTACCTAGACGACTTGCGAAACCAGTGATGCAACCACCATCTAGACATTATAGAAACTGCAAAACATTACAGTCATCTATAAAGATGTTTAAAAATAAATTTAAGTTCATTTCAATCATTGTTAACTGTAATACTCCAGAAAATGTGAATTGCAGCTGTTAACAGCAATCAATTATTAATAAAAAATTAAAACAAATATTTTTGCTCTTTTGAATGCTGAGAATCCAAAGCAGATTTTCATGGTACTGATTTTAAAACGGTTCATTATTAGTTGCTATAGTTCAGTTTTTTTATTAGACCTTTTGAGCCAATAAGGACATCATTGATGAACAATAATATCTTATATCTAACTGTTGAATTCAAAGACCCAACGTAAATATGGCAGAACATCTGGTGAGATTCTTATCCAGTTGACTGTAGCTAAATTTGGATGGATTTCTGGATTTGCATGTATACCATTATACTCAACAGGATTTAAAAACAAACAAACAAAAAAAATTATTCACTACCGGAGGGGAAATTCTTATTAGATTCAGTTGTTTAGGTTACACTGCATATATAAAGGACAAATCACCAATTCATGTCATAACTATACAATGGATGTTACAATTATTCAATCAAGGGAGAGTGATGATATTCAGTTATGCGGTTTATTGTTCAAAGGCACCTCAACAATGATCATCAACTAAAATGGCTTTTCTCAAAAAGCTAAGAGTGATTTGGCATTGGTGGTCCTTCTCAAACTAACAAGCCTTTAGTCTCCAAGCCAAGTCTTCTATTTTTATTGTGTTTAATTTTGTCTGCGGTGGCTCACCTGGACTCTCTTGATGAGAAGCAACGCAGTAAATTGATGGATGGATGTTAAAATAATTGAATCATTCTCAAGATCCATTAATAGATATACAGAAGTTAGAGTAGAGTTTTTGTAACAAATGCCATTGGGCTATGGTTGGACAAGTATGACTCAGTCAGTCTGGAACATTCGGTATAGTAGCGTTTCCTAATGGAAAAGATACCTGCCTCGCACTTTAGCCATACATCTACTATGTGAACAAAGAAAGTGCAACTCAGCCTCAAAATCTAGTGACTTGTCTAGGTTGTGGCTAGCAATACAATTTGTGATTCGAGTGGACGTGGAAATGGAATCAGCAAATAATAATTTGCAGACTTGCATAAGAACTAATCTTGGAATTTTGTTATGGTCAGACAAGAAAGTGACAAGGAACTCTGTACGTGTGTGGGGTGTGTGCATGCGTGGTGTGGAGGTGCACTGCCTTTGAACAAGGTGGCCTCTGGGAATAATTAGCCAGGTAATGAGCATTAAATGCAACTGTTAACAAGAACAGTCATTAAATTCCATCCTGACAGTGTATGAACACCTCTGTCATTACATTAGTACCTTTCACTTTGACGCAAAGAAACAAATCCATTTAGTCCGGAGGACAACTTAACTCAAGATAGCTCACACCTGGTCCCAGCCAATTAGGATATTTTTATGGCACAGATGCTCAAAAACCAAACCAAGTTCTTCAATTGGCCTCAGTACGACGAGGTACCCTGGTCACACATCCAACCATCCATTTTCTAAAACACTTATCCTCACCAGGGTCGCAGGGGGTGCTGGAGCCTCTCCCATCTGTCTTCGGGCAGTAGGCGGGGGACACCCTGAACTGGTTGCCAGCGAATCACAGGACACACAAAGACAAACCAACCATCCGCACTCACACTCATTACTCGGGACAATTTAGAATGTTCAATCAACCTGCCATGCATGTTTTTAGAATGTGGGAGGAAACCAGAGTACCCAGAGAAAACCCACACAAGCACCGGGAGAACATCTAAACTCAACACTGGAAGGCCGGAGTCGAACCCACGATCTACGCATTGTGTGGCCAGCGTGCTCACCAGTCGGGTCACTAGGTTGCCCAGGTTGGATAACCTGGCAGTTTATTTTAGTTTTTAGTTTTAATTATAGAATTGGCCGAGACGTGCTAACCAGGGCCACCGTGCCATCCTCCATTAGACATTTTTTTTTTTCATTTAAATCAACATTCACATTTTTCCTATTTAGACAAAGGTTGAGCCATTTTGTTTTGCATAATGTTCCCTTACTGTACCTAATGCAAACTTAATTGTGACCTTAAAACCAAGGAACCATACCAAAGTGGGATTTTTGGCACACGGTTACACCCCTTTCTCAGCACCACATTTAAGTCCTACCTGGATATTTGCCTCCACGACTCCTTTTGATGAAGCAGACAATAAGAAGGATCAGTATGATGAGGGCAATGGCGCACATCAAGCCGATGAACCAGCCTTGAGTTGCAATGTCGACCTGGTCAATGTAGGCTGGACACGTGCACATAGGACAAGACACACACGCAGACACACATGCACCGAGTGGGGCAGGAGAAGAGAAGTGAAGACAATGTCAGTTTTTCTTTTCAGTTCAGAGTACAGGGCAGTCTGTTAAAAATTTCACCTCAAAATCCTTGTCACGTTATAATTATCAGGCATGCAGGAAGGTGTCATTGGCCCTCATTTACTAAAAGAATGCATAGAAATGTTTGTACTCTGCGCACAAGTTGAGCATATTCAGAAAATAACCATCGGTTTTCAATCTCCTTTCTTGTAATTTCTTTTCATTTGTGGGTGGCATTTGTCGATGATTACATTTATACAGGTCGGAGTTACGACACAATTACCAGCAGGGATGTGTGTAGGATCTTTTGCATGGTCATTTGTCAACTACTAATGTCAGGAAATTCTTGTAGCCTGCATGTTTACTTGATTCGTACCAAAACTTTAACCAAGAAATGAGAGCTGTTCACCAGCTTTTGCGGGTGCGATGAGCGTAAACTCAAGCACTCAGCTCATTGAGTGGCAACACACAGACAGTGGTAGATTCCTTCATCCCGTAAAACATAAGACGGCTTGAACTGAAAGAGAGCGAAAGTGATGGGAAGTGTCTCACATTTAGGACATTTGTCAATTCTTCACTTACTGATTACCATTAAAATGATTATTAGTGTTAATTGAAATGACTGTACTGGGAGTACATTGTGCATTGTGGGTTAAAAGATTCTTTTTTTTTTTTTTACATATGTTCAGTATCAGATCATTATTTGCGTGTACAGATGATCTGAGGCTGTTCTAAAATTGTTAGCAGTCCGAAGATATTGATAAATGACACATTTGTGCATCAAATATGCGTATGCACATTTTGCACACAAATTAGTGTGTATGCATGGTTAGTACATGAGGGCCACTAAGAATAAAGTGTCAAATCATTTCCTTTTAAAAAAATCATAGTGACAAGACAATATAAAGAGCGATAGTGCCTTAAGTATACAGTAATATGTCATAAAGAAAACACCTCATTTGGTTGTCACCATCTATGGAACCATACAATAGAGAAAGTCTTATAGGTAGAAAAACATCACGTTATTCCCATAACATTGTCAATCTGTTGATTTGATCCAACAAATTCTGAATTGTGCACAAATAAGAGAACAAGCTTGACACGAAAAAAGGAAACCACCTTCCATTAGTGAAATGTCACAATAAAATCAAGTGCATTAAATGTGCTGTGCTTAAATTGACATGATCAAAATCCAGTAAAAGGTGTGATTGAACATGACCAGATTAATAATGCCGTTTCACCAAGCATACTTTTTAGGCTATTCAAACTACAATGCAGTGAAAAAGTATTTGCACTTTTCTCTAACCCCTACATTTTCTTTTTCCCCACTTTAACGGTTAAGATCATCAAACAAATGTATATATAAGTCACATCTACCAAGTAAATATAAAATGAAGTTTTTAATTGGTGGTTTTAACTATTAAAGAAAAAAAAAGTTCATAGTCACTGACCAAAACCAAGTCTGATAACCTCCAGATCTTTAAAATCAAGAAACCACTTAGACACAATCTCTATAACAAAACAGTCAGCCAAAATATCTCAAAAAGCTGAACCAAAATGTGATATTCAGGTACAAGTCCTTCCTGTACTCAAAAGACAAAGATTCTTTGTGAATAGAACATGCACAGGAGTGTTGCTCCAAGTACAAGTATTGTACCATGAATTTTATAACATAATTCCCAAAAACTGATAACTGGCGGTAAATCAATAAATAAATAAATCAGCGACAACGTAGTAGGGTCACCTAGCAAGAAAAAAAAGACAAGACAGATTTACTTCCATAGGCAAGCAAGGTTTGAAACAGTTACATCAAGTCCATGCCGCACTCACCGGGATTGTAAAAGTTGACTTTTTGAAGGTATTGTTATTTTTCTTCTGAATCTGAAGAACTTTCTGGCTGTATATAAATACCTGTTGGTTGATTTCATGTTGACATTCCTCAGAATACTCCATGACAATATGAAAACAACAACGATGTGGCATACCACTCATGAGCAGCCGGTGGCTGCAAGGGAAACGTTATGTCACAGACGCTCCTAACATGGCAACTTGCAGTAAAATTAACCTGGGGGATTGCGGGCACGCCGTTTTGACCAATACATGATGAGTCAAAAGGTCAGGAAAAAAGACAGGAAAGGAAAGCAGATATTTATGAAACTTTGCAATGATGCTCCATTTCCCCTTCAATACCTCGAAATGGGTTGTCGGAGGTACACTTTAATGACAACAATGGTCCATCAGTTGTATGTTACAGTACATAATCAAATCACTAGGTGTCAATCCTCCATTCTGCAAGTTTTACCAGTATTAGTGGTTTGGAGGTCCAACTTTAAATAATCAATGAGAGTTTATACGACCTAAAGGCTGAAAAAATAAAAAACAAATCTTTTGGGGCCCGACTACTTTTATACAGTACTGCATATCAATAAAATTCTCAGTATGTGAATAAAATGTTACATGTTTCGTGTTATTATTCGTGTTACTGAATGCATGTAAAGGTAGTCTGTGTTCATGAATCAACAATAAGGAAGAGCCTAACAGATTTCCAAGGCGAAAACCAGAACATAATTGCTTGTACTTCTTAAAACATCTGGATGAATCTCAATTCGGGACGATATTCTATGGTGCGACAAGATATAAGTTACATTTTTGGGGAAGGTGTGAGTCTCATTACATCATTTGTGGATGTAAAAGACAGCATTAAAAAAAAGATTATAGCAACAAACATGGCGGCAGTAGTGTGACGGTCTGTGACTGCTTTGCTAATTCAGGACCTGGGTGACTTGCTCTGATTGATGGAACCATTTTGCTCTTTACCAGAATATCCTGAGAGACAATGTTCGACTTTTCATTTTTTACCTCAAGCTGAAGAGCGCTTGGTTCTGCAGCTGGACAACGATCCAAAAGCCACCAGCATGTCAACGGTTGATCGCCTTATGAAACCCAAATTTAAGGTTTTGAAGTGGCGCACTCAAAAACAAGTATGCTTAAAAAGGCAGTTCATGCTTGAAAACCCTCCGGTGTTGCTGAAATAAAATAATTCTGCGATGAAGAGTGAGCCGAAATGTCTCCACAGTGATGCGAAAGACTTATTGCCAGTAAAAAAACATTTGATTTTAGTTGTTGCTGTTGAGAGTGGCCCAACAATTTATTAGGTTTAGGGGGCAAGTACTTTCCCAACACTGGGAACTTTGAATAGTTTTTTTTCCCCGTACTTGACTTATCTTTGTATGCTATATACATGTTTGATGATCTTAAACATTAAAATTGGGTAACTATCCAAAAAAGAAACATTTTAAAACAGGGCAAACATTCAGTTCAGATATCAAGGTCTAAAGCGTTCCCACATAACTGTCCATTCTTTTAAAATGCTGACTTTTACACCCATTTATAAAATGACCACATTAAAAGAGAAGGATTAGGTCTGGCACTTGGAAACCACTTCATCCTTGCAACCAGTGTAGCCCATGTGCCTGCCAATCCGACTCCACCAGGCCAGGTGTGGTCTCACCTGCTTTGGTCTCAAAGGTGACAGATTTGCTGGTGACGCTGCTGAGTTCATGGGAGTAAACCCTCAGATGATACTTGGCACCCGCAATCAAATCGGCCACCGTAATGGGGGGTTGTTGTGTCACTGGTACAGTTTTCATTGTCTTGTCGCCTTGGAGACACAAGAAAGGGCCAATCATCCTCTAGGGGGGGTGGCGTTACGTTTATCACTTCGGCCTACTGTTACGCTTTTAAAATGACCAAGCATCATCAAGACTGATTTATGACAGAATTATGTCAGGGATTTCAAACCGTGCGATGCACGTCATCATTATCGTCGATGCTGATTTGCCTCTGCAATACGTGAACACATAAGATAAGATGATAGTGTGTTTTTGAAACTTCTAATCCTTGCAGCCAGTGAGTAATGGTCATTTTAACGGTCACCTTCTTGTAGCAGCATATTTGATCCGAAAGGCACTATTTTCCAGAGAAAATCACAAAAGGGCAAGGAATTGGAGCCGGTGTTCAACAAAGCAAAAGATCAGAATTGATTCATCCAAAGTGCATCCTCTCATTGTTTCCAACAGAGGGAATTGGAACAGTCAAAGCCCTCAATTTTGGAAACGGTATCATTCCAGTTAAAAACTAGAACTTGGATAATACTAGAGCATGACACTGAGGAGGGAGTGAAAGAGAGAAGGCAACACAAGGTGGTGATGTCATGCTCCATGCTTTCAACCATTTCCAACAGCTCCTCTCCATACCAATCCATCAGCAAAAAAAAAAAACAAGACAAACAAACAGTAAAACAAGAAAAAACATGCTACGCCTCTATCTGATCCTCAAATTCCAATTGGAAGGTAGGTATTACCAATCAATACACCCTTGTAATATAGGAGTAACATTTAATATTTCTTATTCATTGTTAGATAGATCTTTATCTTATCTTGTTTTAAACCTTTTTTTTTTACCAGATAAAAATATTTGTACAATATGTGCGTATAGCGGATGCATTCAATGTAGGAATCCATTTTTGCACACACCCGTACGTACCCTGTGAAAATAATTTATGCCAACACGAAAAAATACGCAATTAGAAAAAACAATTAGATTATGGAGAAATTTTGAAAATGTTGATTATGGAGTAATTTCGTTTTGTTAGAAAAATGGCAGGCTTGCTCATTTCAGTCAAATGGATTTATTTTAGTATACAGACACCTGTCCGTAAAACTGGGCGTAACACTATAGAACCAGGACAAATGTAGGCTTTTCTATATGATTATTGTATGTACAACTTATTGTGTATGCGTGCGTGTGTGTGTGCGTGCGTCTGCGTGGGGGGGTGTGAATGAGTTCGCTGTCAGGGGGCTTGTTTTTTTTTTTTGTTCTCTCTTTGTTAAAATTGCAAAAACGGATAAGTATACGTGACTGATTGTGCTCTTTGTCATTGCGGTTTTGGAAAATAATAAAAAAAGACGTGGAAAAAAAAAATGTAGGCTACCGTGTTTGGGACCATGATGTCCCTCACAGAGCGTCACGATTCACAGCGCTGCCACTCAGTAGACTGCGGCGGGCATAAAAATGAGCGCATTCTCATTAGCGTGTTTATGAATTTAATAGACACGCTACGCCTCGCTGGGCGTTCTGGCTGACCACCCCCGGAGCATCTCGCAATTTGGTGGTACAAACTACCCAATTTTTTAGACTACCGAAAACCAGGTCTAAATGGTTGTGCAGATAGTGTAACACTCTGGTAAAGAATGCTAGTAGAGTGTCAGACAATAAGGGCCACTCCCTTGTTGAGCGTCAATACTTTTAGAGACGACCTTGAAGCACAAATGATGGCTGGGCAGTTGGTGGGGTGGGGTGGGGAAAACCCATTAGATCAGTCTCGTTTTACGCACACTTAGCCCCCACCCCTTCCCATCCCCCACACCCTCTGTTTCTTAGGCTGTTCACAATCTAACATCATTAAAAATTAAAGACATGGCCAGCGTACATCAAAAATACATATCCACTTTCATGCATGATAGAGGGTCAAAGTCTTGTTGAATTGGTAAAAAGCAACAACAGAACTTCTGTAGAGTGTCTACAAAATATATTGACAGCTTTCACTTTTTATGTTACAACCATACACTAATGGCTTCAAATAATTCATCTCTCATTCAAAACACAATAAATCATGAAGACTAAGGGAAGAAAATAACTTTCTTCTCACCTTCCTCTTAAAACCTGTATTCTCTTTTCAAATGATGTAAATCACTGTGCTGTTTAAGACCTTTGATGCTGCGGAATAATTTTGATACCCGCATCTTTGCTTTTATGCACTCTGAGGTCTGCAGAGAATTCTTTTGATATTATGGCTTGGTTTGTGTTCTGACACTCAAGGGTTCTATTTTCAAGGACTGGGGTGGGATGCTTATTTTTGAGTGATTGCAAAGATTACTGTGCGTGTTTGCGTGGGGGAGTGGCAGAAGTCGATCTGATTTTAGGCCTGTGGCTAAGTGCCAACACTGGTTAGACAGCCAGTTAGGGCGGCCAAGGTTAGTCGGCTAATCATGACAACATCACCAATCAAAATCGTTTGCAATAAATTTCAATAGTTGACGCAACATTTGGCACTGTTTTTCTCTGGAAACTGCCTCATCTCCCACTGGCGGTATGCCTGCCTGCAACGCACATGCCTAGTAGTGGTCATCCGGGTCATCTGTGATGTAAAACAGAAGCATTGTGTGTAATTGAGTTTCATGGCTAACCCCATGTTAGCATGAGCAACAGAGACCGGATGTCCGGATGCATTTCACCAAATGCCTAAATACGATGAACCTCCCTTCCATAGCAGCACGGCGGTGATAAACGAGCATCTAAAAAGGAAATACGTTGTGGCTGAGGGCCAATTTTGTTTCCGATTTCATAGGAACAGTTGCGTTTGCAAGCGAGCTGTAGTTAGCACACACAGGCTAGGGTGAGTGTCTGATGGAACGCTATGTCCTGTTGCGGTACCCTAACATGTTGCATCTACCATAGATTATGGTGGCATTAATCAGCTAACTCACCTTTATTAAAAACAAAAAACTGTTTTTGTACACCCATGGTTGACATTGAATAGCAAGAGCACATACGCTAACACATGGTCGCTAGCGACCACGCATAGTGCGTTGCGATTATGACATATCATCACTCAAAATAACACCAAATGAGCTGCTTGCACCAGCATTATGCAGCAATTTACATAAGATCCGATTCGTTGACTAATCACCAACAGTCGTCGCAATTCGTCGATGAGCAAAATAATCGTTTGTGGCAGCCTTACAGCCAGTCTAATGTTGGTGATTTTGCATTCGGCCCAGGCAGACATTAGATTTGTGTTAGGCAGCCCTTGCTACAGGATGCAATGGAGCTCAATTTCAATCTCTTGGAAAACAATGTGATATGTAAGGGCATGAGATATGGAAATGTTTTATTTTCTAAATATTCTAAACAGTTCTACACTTATTTTTTTAAAAACCTGATTAATGTTTTGTGCCAGCAAAACTTTGAGGTAACTTTGAGGTAAATTTTCAGCGATTCTATTATATGGCCCAAACATAACGGAAAAAGTGAAGGGGTGAATACTTTTTTTATAGACACTATAGGAACATGCAAGGATATCCAATCTCAACAAGCTCTTTGATTCCATAAAAAGAGTGGTGTTTAGCAAAAGCAGACTCAAAACTTGCGGTGTTCAACAAAAGCAGACTCAAAACTTGCACAAGACAAAATTAAAACAAAAGTATCTGTGCAATTCTGGCCTTGAAGAAAGAAAGTCACAAAAGCGAATGAGAAAAGATGAGCCATGTCACTTATTCACTATGCACTGCACAAGATGCTGAACGCTGAAGGTCAATGAAAGAGGACTAAAATAGAAATGCATGCAGACTGTGCCAGGATAAAACATCTGCTTTTAAACATCTTGAAGACAAAGTCACATTTTTTAATGGTTTGTAAGAACAAACAACAACAACGATGTACAGCAAGTCCAACAACGAGGGCTAAATTATCCTACCTATTGTATCCGACCAACTGGATGTTTTCTGTGGTTGAGTTTTGATACAGGAGTCTATTTGATTTTATTTTATCTATATACTACGGTAATATCTATCTATCTATCTATACACAGTATATGATATACAAAATTTAAATTAAATTAATTAAATTTAAAGCATGAAAAAAAAAACACATTCACTTTTTAGTGAAAATGACATTGAACAATTGTTGGGCATATTATTTGTATGTTAATGTGATATAATCCCCTTCAGAAGTTATTTGGTGCTGCTGCTGTTATTGTTTGTTCTTCGGCCACTTGGGGCAAAGGAAACGGAAAAAAAGAATAATCTGTACTAGAGATAATAATGGAGACATTTTAGTTCAGTAATTCTGTACTGCAATCTTATTTTTAAAGACGTCTGACTAACTCGTCGCTATGTGGTCTCCTCGAACCTAACTATTGTAACTAACTGGTAATTAACCAAACAGTATAAACCTTTTTTTTAAATATGTTGCCATAAAAATCGACTATAGTATGCTTAGAACTTCAACAATATGTTCTGGCCTGAAATGACAAATACCTAATTCTAATTTGGTTAATAGCTCACAAATGGCATTGTCTTTGGTGGGCTCAAGCTTTATAACTTCATAAAGTAACGGGCTTGATCTGGATTCTTACTGTCCAGTGTGAACTCTAGCACAAACTCGCTGCTGCCGGCCGGGAAGTTGTGTTTCCAGCTGACGTTAGCGTAGTTACTGTTATGCTCCACCGTCAGATTCCAGATCTCTCGCCCATGGGCCACTGCACAATGAGTGTTAGAGGTAAAGGGTCAAAGGTCAGTCATGGCACAGATCCAAATCCTCAGTTTCGAGGAATGGAGTGAATTTACAATTCAGTCCTATGCATTGTGCTACCACTACGGAGGTTTTTCAATCAAGATAGACAGGTCCACTCTAATCCAAGAGTAAATTCAGTATTTATGGATTGAAAATTCATCCATAATGTCATAAAATTTCAGACAATTTCTCAATCCATTAAACAAATTGCAATATTTACTTCTGAGTTTAGAGTGGACATTGGAGTGAAAAAAGATAACTCAGACATTGAGGGTGTGCAGCTCAAAACAATCATTCACACTCCTTGACCACATGAATGTATTTCTGGCTTCATTACAATACATTGGGTGTAGTTTTCTATTTTGATTGCTATGTAACTCTGATGTCTACTGTTTTTTTAAGGTGAGAGAGGACAGTTCACTTCACATACAGTATCAACAGTGTAACCTTTAAAGTCAAACACATTTAAACACTGTAAATGTTTTTGTTTTTTGTTCCAGAATTTGACTCTTCAGCAATATTATTTAAAAATCCATAACCCCTGGTAAAAATTGTGGAAGCATCACTAATGGGAAGGCACCCATTTGGCTCTAAAAAACACGAGAAGATATAGCAAGAAAGATAATTGCTGCAGTCAGGACAAATATGCAATCACTCAATTCTGAGAAAAAAATTGCTGGTAAACAGCTTGGAATTTTCAGTTCTAAAACCAACACGTCCATCAGATTGAAGTGAAATAAGAGTGCTCATAGGCTGGAGAGCTGCTGCACCGAGTGGACTGACATAAATCATAGCTCCAAAACTAGAGATGACAGTTTTTAATTATTAAACTTCTTTAAGAAGGTAAAACATTGCGGTTTGGTGCAAAAGATGTTGGTTGTTCACAGTCAACAGTGTCTAAAATCTTGATCAAGTGCAAACGAAATTTATAGGTTGTAAAAGGGAAGCGACCTGGGAGACCAAGAAATGCTTCAGGTGTCAGGACAGAAAATGTAAAGCAATATGCCTCGAAAATAGAAAATGCGCAACAAAACAATTGAGGTAGAAAAATACATTTCCCATTTCCCTTTCCCTTGATATGCTCAAAACATTTGTGACTAATGATAATAATTTTCGTTCTTACTGTTTTGGGGAGTTCTTTTAGCCAGAAGTGTGGTGTTTTGAATAAAAAAAAATCACTGATATTCCATCTTTCTAAAATTGCATTTAAATGATCCTCCTCCAGGAGCAGTGATTCCATAATTCCTGCTAGGGGTTCTAAATTGGAATTTGAACAGTATCGCGTATGGCATCACCTTAGACTCGTGTTGAACTTATTCCCCAAGCAACAAAAGAATAATTCTATGCATGTTTTTTGCTGTTTCTTTGCAATATCTTTCTCAGCCTAAAAGTAGTGCTAATGGAAGGAGAATGAGAAGACAGAAGATGGAAGTTAAATTGAAGTTATATGGAGATCATGTGACATTAGCAGACTCGCATTTAAAGCAGTAAGAGTCCTGTTATCAAAATGTCCTGTTATCAAATGTGAGGGAGACTGTTCTGTTGTCTTACAGTTAACAAGCCTTTTAGAACTTGTTGCTACACTTTTTTTTAAAAAATCTTCATTTTAATTTGCACTTAACGTCATCATTACAGTTACAGGGGACATACTGCTTTATGGAAAATGGACATTTTATTTAGTTGTTTAGAAAATGTTTCTTGTACACAAAATACAAGTGTGACAATAAAAAAACAAGCAAATATTAAGGTTGTCACCTATTTCTGAAAATGTAAGTTTGAGCAAGTCTGACTTGTGCCTGATTGTGAGGTAACAATGCAGCTAATGTACATAAGACTCCTCCAACACAGTTTCTATGACCGGGACTTGGCAGCGAGGTTGGGCACAGATCTGCCACTTTAAAGTCACAACCATACTGCACTGTCTGAAACATTTTGTCAAAGCCAAAGATAAAGAGAGTTGCATTATTAGCTAACAGCGCTATCAGCATGAACCATTGTCGAGTGAGGTCAGATTGAAGCCCGTCTGTGAAGTCTGGATCCAACCTAACTTTGCAACCTACGATTTATTATATATCTGCTATATAATATTTACTTGAATAATATCTTGGAATTAATACAAAATCACCAAATATGAAGTTTATTTAAATCAACGACTGTTCTAATAGCTTTCTTTGATTCTTGAATAGGATCTAAATTGAGACATCGTTACAGGCATTTTTCTCAGAACCAATTCTCTACTTCTACAGTACATTTAATTGCGCCCACAAGCACCACACTCCATTACTGTTGGTTTGCAAGGCCCAGTGGTAATTGAGTTTTGTTCTGAGATGTGCCAAAGATGTACAGCTAAGATGATACAATATTTGCAAAGTATGCAAATTAATTTGAAGTAAATCAAAACGGAGTTAACTGAGTTAAAATATTAAACTGAGTTACATTTTTTTGGATTAATCTCCAGAGTTAACGGTTTAGTTTTGACAGCCCTATAAAGAAATTGGGATTGAAAATGTTTAGAACAGGTCAGACGTAAACCACGTTCCCACAATGCATTATGTTCAACTCAAGAGATGAAAATCATAATAGAATGTACCCAACACATTCTGATCAATATTCTTGTTGATGACCAGCACAGAAGGTGGTGTGGAAACGGCTGCCTCTGTTGTATCGATGATGGTAGTAGTGGTTGTCTCAGTCGTCGTTGACATTGTAATAGTGGTAGTGGTAGGAGTAGTAGAAGGTGAGACACTAATTGTTGTCGGAGCAGCAGTAGTGGAAGGAAGAGGAGCGAGAGGAGGAGGAGTAACAGTGAAATCTGAAGCCAAAGAGGCATCCGTAAGCTCAACTACAAGGGAGGAGCGGGGAAAGAACAAAGAGTTAAAGACAAGGCACAAGGAACTTAACACGTATATAGGACAGGTTATAATAGGTTGTTCGAGGCTGGAGTGGAAACCAAAATGATTTCCCACAAATGATATTAAATGATCACATCTATTTTAAGTCCTCTCACTATAACAAAGAAAACAAAAATACTGTGAGGCAAGTGCAGTGAATCTGTGATGGAAACGTGGGTACCACTACCATCATGTGGACAAGCACAAATATTACATGATGCTGCATATTTGAATGAGAAACATTGAAGACATGACATTATGGCCACTTGTTTCATATACCAAGCACAAGCGCTGTATCATTTCGCCTTCACAACTACAAAAGTGTTTAATTTTGGGACGTCAACGATTGTGATTCGCAGTCATGAAGAACTATTGCTAATAATTTTGAGTCTCACATGTGATTGAGGTGAGCAAAATGTGAGACGGCGGCTCTCATTATTCGTGTTTTACACCTCTTCATTAGGTGTACTACAAAAGAACACACATATACGGTATTGTCAAATGAATCCATTTCTGACTGTCAATTAAAACATAGCATTATTATCTGCATAAAGAAGAATATTTTATTCAGGTATTGTATATGAAATTATTTTGAGCAAGTGCTCTTAATTATGTGATTGGTCTGCAAAAACAATAAGCACTTTTTTTTTGCCTCAGTCTATATGTGGTTTCCTTTGATGTATTGATTGTCCCTCGAGTTTCCATCCATGGGATTGAATTAAACATTTTACCTTCTCTCTACACAATGCATACAAACCTTTCTTTTATAATGTAAGAAATTAGAGCAAGATAAATCCTTTCAAAACTTTTCCCACCATCGATGCGAACTCTGCAAACAGTACAACTCAGTTGAAACAAAAAAATATATTTTCGAGATGGCTTATTAAGGTTAAGAGTTATCCAATCACATTCATACTCATGTTAAATGTGAATCAGAATACAACTGCCGCTATTTAAAACATTTCGTGACATTATTCTGCTTTCTACTTAAGACTTAATAACTGACCTCACTCTTATCCATGGTATAATTAATAAATTGGGCATTCGTTTGAACCTTTCTCCTGATGGATACCTTTGAACAATGAGATCCATCTCATGTTATGTAAGCTCTATGTGGACCATGGCTTGTGCTCTAAAATGTTTTGACTAAATTATCAGGAAAAGCATTTTAGGACATCTGAACTTCATTTGGGGTTATTTTGAGGCATTTTAAATGGTGCCAGGTGATCGTTGACTTCAATTTATGAGTTACTTGAGTTTGAATGGAATTGATTCTTAACACAGCCAAATACCGGTTTAGAAGAGGGTGTGAACACTTGTGCAACCACATTTTCTCAGTCGTTTACGTTTTTGTCACCTATTGAAAAGCTTTCAGAAAATGGATTTCTGTCCAGCTTATCCTCACTAGCGTTGGCGGTGAGGTAGAGCCTATCCGATCTTATTTTGGGTGAAAGGCGGGGTACGTCCTGAATTGGTTGTCACATTTCTTTTCAATTTTTTTGTTCCAATTGAGTTGTACAGGTTCCAGGTTACATAATAGTAGAAAAAGTTTTGAAATGATTTATCTTAGTGGCATTATTTTCAATCACAAAAACATGGCATTTGAACAGGGGGCGTCTACTTTTTATAGCCACATTCACATATACAATTGTAGTAGCATTATTATATGATTATACAACTTCGATTGTATTTCATAAGGAGTTCATTACCTCTTGCAGACAAAGAAAAATAACTGAAACAACTACAGCACTTGGCTTATTCAAACTGTTTACCCATGATCAAAGGTTCCAACATGAACTGTTCGTCACAATGACTCATACTGTACCTTGTGCCATCTCCAGCCACCAAAGCTTCTATTTCTAATGCTTCCCCCACAAACATCTCTTTTGCATGATAGGCCCAAATGCCAGCATGCTTGCATCCTATTTTCAAAGCATGCTCAAAAGCAATGACGATATTATCATGTTTGGGAGCAGATGCAAAGCAGTAATGCAACCAGTTCAGTCAGATGTTCCATAAATGACTGAAGCAGTGACCAGACGTGATGGATAAGGATGGGAGAATCAAAATGATCAAGCCAGTGAGTAAGTAAGATAGACAGTCATATGCTGTCCACCATGGACCTCTGAGATTCAAATGTTTCATGTTACCTTCCATTCCAATGTACACTCAGCAGCATGCCTGTTATTAACTGCATTTAGTGGCAAACCATGTTAAAATAGATGTTGCTGCGACAGAAGTCAAACTGGCAGCAGTTGGCAAAAAGTGGGAATACTGCAAGATTGTACAGTAAGAGGATACCATCAGGGATCAATTCCAAATAAATCACAAAGTCCAAGGTCAACATACAGTGAATACGGATAACTTCAATGAAGATTCAAAGATGTTAAGGGTGTAAAGGAAATCACACAGATGAAAACTAACAAATTATGTACCACATCAGCACAAATATTTAGCGAAATCAGCTATGTGACTTATTTTTGTGCCATATATAGTCTCTAATCAAAATCTGACCAATATTATTGGTCTTATTCAATCCCTGATGGCAAATCACCACAGCTTTGTACAAAGCGAAACGAAAGAGCGATCAGGAGGCAGACCCGCTGATAGACATTCCATAAAACATAAACAGCAGCACAGTCCAAGTCTCGTTAATTATTGCATTAAAATTGTCACCAGGAACAATGTAATTGACGGTGGTTTATTTTCATACAAACGTTTCAGAAATAATGTTGAATATAGATAATCAAGATGAATCCATTTCAAAAGAAAAAACTACAGTTCTGTACACAAAGGTGCACATAAGTGCTCTTTTTTTCTTTTTAAATTAAAATGTTTATATACTTTGTCTTGTATGGATACATTAGATTGTTCAGGCATTTCAGAGAATAATTTGAGCTGGACTTGAAAAATGATGCGACAGTAAATGACGTTAAATACATATGGTTGTTTGTTGATTTTACTTGAACTGCAAGCACTGAATCTCTTCTGTTAAAAAAAGGACTGCACTGCTGCTATGCGCTTAGGTGAACAGATATAAAGTGAAACATGGAGGATGGAGGTGGGAACAGGCAGACATGTTCTTAATTCTCCATTACCTAGACCTGTAGCATCAGTAAAGTTTTCTGCCAACACAGAGAACAGAAGAGACAATGAAGAGGGGATGTGTTGGATAGGAAAAGTAGATAAAACATATCCTCACATTCACACAGTCCCTCTTATGTACTGTAGCATGGCTCCAATTATTCCAGACTACAGGATGTCCCATTTGTTGGAACTTTTAGCCGAGTGGTTCTTAAATTGTGTTCAGATTCGTGGACCAGAGTCTCTGGTTTCTTGGATGATAAGCATAGGCCATATTTTCTTTTCTTTTTCTTTCATTTTAAGTATAACGAATTCGAACATGTAAAAAGCATTTTCCACAAAAGATGCCAATCGTGTTCAAAGCGCCAACTGCGCCTGTTCCCCAATATGGATTAAGGGTTATTCAAATCAATAATGTAAGATAAAGTTAAATTAAAAATATTTTATTTTTAACAGATTAATATTTTCAGTGTCAGTATGCATCAGTGCAGCAGTTTGTCAGAACCACAGTGGACCCCCACACACTCGTGGTTCGGCCCTGCATATTCACCTATTTGAATTTTTTTCCCTCAATATTTGAAAAAAAATATCGTACTTATTCAAAAGGTTTCCTTTTTTTTCTTTTTTGGGAGTGGTCGAAGCCCTCGGCCCTTTGTGGTCTATCTTCATCATTTCCAAGTGAGTGAAGCAGTGCAAATTTCTTTTGACAAGGTCAAACAAGCTCTCTACCAAGGAGTAAAGTTCAGGCTTCTTTCCCTGCCCACCTTCATGTTTTGCTCGGGAATGAAACCTTCACCTTTGAGACTCAGAAAGAGGCCCAGTCATTCTGCCAGGAGTGAGTGATGGCCACAAATCAAGTTGCACTTTGATACTCCCGGTTTTCTTGATGGACCTATATTTTGTTTTAATTTATTTGTTTTCTTTGGAGGAGACTACCTGCCACATTTTCTAGATGGACTGCAAATGGAATTTCACTTGTACAGCGCTTTTATACCTATAAGGCACTCAAAGCGCTTCACACTGACTCCTCATTCATTCGCCGACTGATGATGCAGTATCAGAACCAACTGGAGGTTCAGTGTTTTCTCTCCCTAATCCTTCTCTTTACAAGGAACGCCTCCATCTTCAGCCTGAATTGAAGTTATTAAAATACAGAAAAAGTTGTTTCGGACAAAACATTTTCTTTTAGTTGGGGGAGGCTATTAGCGCACCAGGCACGTACGTGCATCTACGTTATCCAGATTGATTCCTCTGATTAAATCCTTTGCCTTTGACGCTGATCTCTATTCCTTGGAATGTTCCTTGGATAGTCATTATTTTCCAAAAATAAATGAAGATTTGGGTGCAAAGTTGAGAGATCTGATCTCCGTCATAGGGCGGGACGCCATTTCAGCTTTCCAATATGACAAAACTCCTGTCCCAGAGGGGTTCACTTCTGAGTTCTTCAAATTATTTTCAGCTACTATTGCTCCTGTCCTTCAGACCGAGTATAATGAGGGACCCCACCGTGGTGAAGGCCTTTTCTCCAACAAGTGACAGACCCGCTCTTCTGTGGTAGTTATCAACCCATTCACGTTTAAATGTGGATCTGAATATATTTTCAAAGATTCTTGGCCAACGTCTTCAATGGGTTCTACCGAGTACAGATATTCTTTAGTTCCATCAAAATTTATGTCTGAGAGGCACTCATTTCATATCACGAGAAGGCTGTTAAATATAGACTGTTCTCCAAGTTTAAACCCACCGAAGTTGATTGTCTTTCGTGACTTGGAATAGGCTTTATACTATACTATACTATACTATGCTATACTATACTACTTTTTTTCATGGCTTATTCGTCATTAATGTTCTGTTTTGTTACATTTGGAAAAGGTGCTTCTTTTAATCATTTGGTTTAAAGGGTTAGATGAAAAGGTATAAAAAATCTTTGGGATCAGGACTTTCCTGTGCTGCTCATGTCAGTTGTGAAATGTCTTCCAATTAATGAAGTTATCAAAAGTCAGTTTTATGGGAATTTTTTAATAGAGGGGGTCCACTGTATCCCAGTTGGGCATTTCTTGGGATTCAGTATCAACTCTGCAGTGTCCATAATAGATGATTTGGAAGGCACCAAAGTCACTTGTGTGTCGGAAAAATAGACAGCAAAAACATAATGAAAGCCAGGAGAACACCTTACAGTGAATCCCAAATGACCTTCAACGGAACAGAGAATAGTGGCCTTTAGGGGTCACAGCAATGCTCTTGTCGGAAGATCGGTGTGGAACCTGATCAGTCGAAAGTACAAGTTTACTGGATGTCTGCCTCTACTGATTTGCAAATTATGGGAATCAACTTCATTAAAGAATATATTCCTAATCTTACTTAATGCATTTTAAAATGAGCCCCAACGACATTTCACCATGAATACAGCACATATTAATGGCCTTGCAAGATTGCGACTTTAAATTCATTGGGAAATAGAACATACAGGAGACAAAAGATTTTTTATACAAGTACAGGGAGTGTTCCATCATACTGTGTATGTGCAGATATGAAGACATGATGGTAATTGAATAAACACAATGCATGAGCATACCCATGAAAGACACCTCGGCATGGTAAAATGTAAAAGGACAGCAAGAGAACAGAAACAGTGAGTATTTCCTGCTTTCTCCATGTCCACCAGTGCTTCCAATTGAATCACTATAACAGAAATGAGTTTTAGGCTGAACCTGATTTTGCCACACACTTAACCAATTCATTTAAAAAGAAAAGAACTCGTAACGCCCTTGTCACAAGAAGTGAAAAACCGATGAAATGGTGCACTTTCATCTTCTGACAATGTCTCAATGACTTTGTCTTGAGTGTGACCAGTGGAGCTAAGACCAGACAATATGTCTGATTTTGTTGTTAGCTAATCATGACAAGAGCAAAGAGAAAAACTAACCTTCATTGGCAAAGAAGGGGGATTCCTCAACAAAGATCTCCCCTGTTCCCACCTGGGTGAGCGCTGACAGGTAGAAATTGTAGCGCGTTGATCGATCAGGAAGACGGAGAGTGAACTCTGTTACATTTGGGAGGAAAGTCTCAAGACGAGGTCGACTCTCTCTTGAACCATTGGCTAAACTCACAAAGACACACACACACACACACACACACACGTGAGTGAAAGCTACAAATGCGTGAACAAAACTGTCGGAAACCCTCAATAATGAAAGAAAAAATAATAATCAAAGAAAGTTTTTTTTTCTAGTAAATGTAAAATTATGCAAATGAACTAGAGAAAATCAGACATTGCTTTTGAATGGTGGTTCAACAGTTATCTTAGAAAAAACAAACTCATGAAACAGGCCTGGACAAAAATGATGGTACCCAGAACCTAGCATTTTGTTCCACAACCGTTTGAGGCAATTACTGCAAGCAACCAATTTTCGGAACTTCCGTGAGACTTCTGCACCTGACAGAAGGGCCCACTGTTCATGTGCAAACTGCTCCAATTGTCACAGGTTGCTTTCTCCAGATGCCATGTTTCAGCTCCTTCAACAGATGTTAAGTCAAATTTAGATCAGGGCTCATGCAAAGCCACTTGAGAATAGTCCAAAGTTTTGTTCTTAGCCATTACAGGTTGATATCTGAAAATCTATCTAAAAACCCATTACCTGCGACTCACACCAAGGTTTTTCACATAAAGCAGCACATTTTTTCCCTAGACTACCTTGATAGTACGGCCTGGTGGACGACTGGTTAGCATGTCCGCCTCACAGTTCAGAGGAGCAGGGTTTGAACCTGGGCTCTGGCCTGCCAGTGTGGAATTTGCATGTTCAGGTGTGCCAACACTTTTGTCCATGTGTTCATTCTGAATGTCATTTTAAATGTGCAATTAATACAAACTGTAGATTGACTAATAACATCAAGTAAAATGCTAAACCTGTTTGGTATTTGAGCTGGTATCCGATCAGAATTCCATTTGGCTCCAGAGGTTTGTCCCATTCCAGGTGAATAGAATCAAAACCTCTTCGCTTGATTCGGAAAAAACTGGGAGCATCAGGCACTACACATTCACAAACAGACAGAGAAAAGAAAGGATATCAAAAAGGTCACGAAACTCCAGTGGTTGCCATCAGAACTGAAATAAAGATGTCCTATTTACAGTATGTGCTAAAAATACATAATAAATGAAATGTATTCAGTATTTAAATGTTTAAAGACGGTTTGTTGAGTTGCTACTGTCTTTGCATGGGTTTTCCACTGATTGAAGGGTCACAGTTTGAATCTTGGCTCTGACTGTCCATTGAGGCAGTGTCCGTACCCTAATTTTTTCTTAACGGGCTAAGGCAGTGCCTCGGATGGCAGCAGATGCCCTTGGGTGTTTGAATATGAATGAGTGGGTTTGAATGTGAGGCTTTGACAAGCGAAGTTGGTGGAGTGGATCACAGGTATCAAACTCAAACCCGCTTTTACAGTAACGTGAACAGAATAGTTTAACAAACTATTATCCTTGACTTATGATTTCAATGGACCCTCTGAGTCAAAGCATACCAACAATGTGTCAGAAAAAATATTGTCAATTGTCAACACCTAAAGCGCGTTAAATGCACTCCGTATGCCATTTGAAGCCTTTTTTAAATGGTATTCTTTACTTAATTCTAAACAATAATCTAATGTGTTATGAACGTGGATTTACATATTTTCCCCCCAAGAAAATCTGGATCAAATGGTTTGAGTTGTACCTCTTCATGTTGCTAAAAGACATTTTTAAGAACAGTACGCATACATTATATAAATTACAATTTTAATTCATTACCTCCTTCTTTTGTGCTGAATTCAACAGCGTTGCTGGGTGGTCCTTCGTAACGATTATTGGCCACAACCATAAACATCTTGTACCGCGAAAAGGGCACAAGTTCACTGAGGATGGCAGAGGGCTCGGCCATGGTGGTGTAGAAACCTTTGGTCTTGTTCTCTTTACTAAACACCAGACCAGGGACATGACTGGACTCACGCCAGTAGTACAGCTACAAGGGACATGTTGCAGAGAAAGAGGGATTTAAAAGGTTTGGGGTTGCAAGGAGGAGGAAATAATCAATAAGAACTGTCTGAGCTCATTGAATTCGTGGCAGTCTCACTCTGTACTCCTTGAATTCTCCCCGGACTGAGTCTTGGTTCACAGGCTTCCAGTGGATGTTTCCTTTGGTGCTGGCCACCTTTGAAATGCGCAACTCGGTAGGAGCGCTGGTGGGTTCTAAAGACATAAGAAGGTGAAGACACAGAGAGTGAAGGACCTAAAAATGCTTCATTTATTAATTTACATCAGATAAGCATACTGTAAACTGATGTATTTTTTTTAATTCTAATTTTGATGATGATGATGATGAGGAGGAGGAGGAGGAGGAGGATTATTATTACGTATCTTGTGGTTAGAGAATTAAGTTGTGGCTTGAAAATATAATGAGTAATATTTAAACTAGGCCTGTCAAAATTAGAGTGTTAACTCTGGAGATCAATCTATTTTTTTTAACTCAGTTAAATATTTTAACTAAGTTAACTCAGTTTGATTTACTTCAAAAATAATTTGCACACTTTGCAAATATTGTACCATATAAGCAGTACATCTTTAGCACATCATCTCAGAACAAAAGACCCTGCTGAAGTTACCTCTGGGCCTTGCAAACCAACACTACTCCAGTTTGTGCTTTTGGGCATTTTGAGAAATGCCTTGAAAAATGCCTGTAAAGATGTCTCAGGATTGTAAGCCATTAGAACAGTCTTTGAATTCAATATACTGCATATTTGGTAATTTTGCAATAATTTCAAGATATTATTCGACTAAATACCTGTTACGAGTTTCACAAAAAATAGTAGTTGAAAAATGTGATTAATCGCAATTAATCATGGAAATTCTTTGTGTGTTGTTAGTTTAAATATGTAATCACTTAACAGCACAAATTTAAACATCAGAGTTCTTCCCAAATACATATACATGAAATTATAACAAATGGAAGAAGAATATACACATACAGTAGTATTTAATAACACACGAGATCGAGAGAAGGGCTTAAAGCCACTCAAACCGATTGTGACAAAAGATTACGTACTCAAAGTGTGCATCAACTTACTGTCTTCTCCTGAGTATCCAATTACCACGTTTGACTCTGGTCCTGCTCCGAGCTCATTTCTGGCCTGGATTTTGATCTCATAGGGAACATAGGTTTCTGTGTTGTGGACAACATGTTTGGTCCCTGTTATGGTCACATTGTTCCACTCCCCATCTGAATCTTTTCTTCTCCACCACACACTGTAGTGCAAATTAGGGCCGTTTTTCTCCAGATCAAGCAGGGGCTGAAGAAATAAATAAGAATGGAGAATAAATGCTCATGTGTAAATATTTACTGGATACAGTTCTAAATATGCATTGTTGCACAACCTAATTGAAAAATGTAGTGAGCTAGAGTACTGTAAATTATTAATCAAAAAACAAACAACAAAAGTGGTTAAATAAGATAAAAGTGTTTGAAATGTTTGGATAATCATGCTTCTTACTACCACTGCATTATCAAGGCAGAGACAACACTGAGGTTTCATTCTGGTGTTGTTACACTCAAGACTGGTCTTGTTCTTGAGACCGGTCTCAAGACTAAGACTGGAAGGTATTGTCTCGAAATGGACTCCCAAAAGTCTTGGCCTCGAACCGGCTAGACTCTGGATCTCCATCATTGCGGGGTTCTGGTGTTTTCACCCTGTTTTGGAGCCTCTGTATTTCCCGACAGGGCATGGGTGGCTTCTTCTCTCCACTCCTGGTCACGCCCCTGTAGTTTCGGGCTCCGGCTACTACGCACCTGCAGCTCATCAGCCTCATCCAAACAAAAATATAAGATCAGTGCAGCTAAGGAGTCAAGCGCCAGATTATTTCCGGTTCTGTCGTGGTACTCCGGCCCAAATCCGTGCTCCAAGAAGTTGTCCTGTTTTGCATCTAGCCTGATTTGTGCTAATCTGACTCCCTGCGGCTTTGGTTCTTCTCGTGTCTGCCTGGAGCTTCCTAACTATCCGCCCATGCCCTGCCTCACAGCTTCCTTCATTCTCCGGACTTTTAGATTTTTCAAAGACATTTTAATGATTCATTTTTTGTGCGATTGAAGTGTCAACCAAGATATCATTTAGCATTAGCTAAAGTATTACCGCAACCAGCGGTCACTAGATTGACTAGCAATTAAATTTGTTCTAAATGGATTGATAGTTCCTGGTGAGAATTTATTGTATTTGATTTCAGTGAAATTGTAGGGTTCCAGTTTGGAATTTTTAAAAATATGGTCAGCTTACGGTACCAAGCTATGTGATCACAAAAGTAGTCCTACAGTAGAACGTGCATTGTAGTTAAACTAGTAACACTCCTCGCAAAGTTGCTACTGCCCATCACTGTTAATAAGATACTGCTCAAAACAACCCAAATATTTTGAGGATATGGTAACAGTTTGCAGGATGTGATTATGTGAATTAACATATAATTTAAACGATCACGATATGCCGTTAATGCCTACGATGCACATAACTTACCTCCCAAGTGATCTCCATGTTGTCTTTCTCTGAGCCCCAGCCGCGGAGGCCTCTGGGTATGACATCAGGAGCTATATTTGAAATAGAACATAATTTCCTTACCATCAAACAATAACTGATAATATTTATACCAGATTGAGGTGAGCGGTCATCTTTCCCTGCCTCAGCCTCTTGGTAAATATTAGTGCTGTCAAGTGATTTTTTTTTTCAATTATTTTTTTAACTAATTAATCACAAAAAATTCCATGATTAATCGTGATCTATCACATTTTTCAACTACTATTTTTTTGTGAAGATTGTAACAGATATTTACTTGAATAATATCTTGGAATTGACGCAAAATCACCAAATATGAAGTACTGTATTTTTCGCAGTCATTGGACGCGCTGCCTCAAAGGGCGCAACACCTGTTGAGGGTGCTATTTCTGTCTTTGAAGCACACACTGGGCGCACCGCCTTACAAGGCACTAGCTTTAGCATAGCTCAGCTGCTTTTAGCATAGCAATAGCTCGGCTGCTCGCGCTGACTCAGCCATGGCAATTCACTTTGCCTCAATACCATAAGCAATCGCCACATTTCAAAGACAGTTGCCATGATCCCATTGACAATCACTACCATGAACAATGACTCTAACCAATAATAGGTATCATGGCAATAGTCTACAAGACTATGTCAGGGGAGGGACTTCACTGGTCACCACACTCCTTAGAGTCACGGTTTCAAAAAAAAAAAAACTCAGCATACAAGCAAACAATGAAACAAAGAAATAAGATTAACACAAAACATGTATCTCTCATGCCATCAATATACCAAAAAGAAATAAAAATAACACAAAATGATATAGCAATGGCTTCTTGAGAGCCATTAGAGCAATGCCTTCTGGGAGCCACTCAGACTCAGCCAATCACATGGCTGTTTAGAGAGATTTGCATGTGTTAAAGAAATTTAAGTTTGTATGTTCATCTGTTAGTTTTGTTGTTTAGTTTGTCATCTTATCAAGTTTCAAACTATAACTAATCTTACAGGCCCCCTTTGTTGCACATGCATTCGTATCTTTTTGGCCTCAAATTGAACTTTCCTATGGGTGCCAGGTCCGGCTCCATTGCAGATGTGACTCCCCAACGTTAGATCCCTTTTCTGTAGGCACCTTCCTTGGGGCGTTGATGACCCCTGTTCAAATGGCTGACTCTTAGCAGATAAAGTGAGACTCACTCACTTATAAGGCCGTAATTTATGAATTAGGGAGGTTCAGCACAAGGCTTGGTATCTCTAAAGCAACAATATCGTCATGGCCAGAAAGATAACTTGTATGTGTCAGGCCTTGTGAAAATACACCATACACCAAAAGATGTCTTGTAATCTGAAACCATTAGAATAGGCTGGAAGAGTGTGATGGAGTCAAATGTCAAGTTTCCCATTCTGTATTGCATATTCAAATTGCTTATGCTGATGCAAATAAAAACCATGTGTGCAGTCGAACACGCTGGCTTCACCTCGGAGTTCGAGGGCTGCCCCGCGCGTAAATGACAGACAATCTTGGCTGGTTGATTCATTTGTTCAGGCTTGTTTTGATAGAAACATCCTTAACAGCATGGCTGTTTAGAGAGATTTGCATGGCTGTTTCGAGAGATGTGCTGTTATGCTTTGGGCTTTTTGTCTGTTGTCTAAACCTGGGACGTTTCTTGCTTGCAATAAAATAAATGATAAGACAGACTACAACATTGTGGACAGCTGCCCTTTTGTCCGGCTTTCTCCCACACCATCACCCAAACACCATAGTCACATAATGTATAGTCATGGTCACTTTGAAGCATAGATGACTCACACTTTGTCCAGCAGGGTGTGCTAACATGCACGCCGAACAGCCCAATGAGTAAAAGGGTTGATGGTCGCGAGTCATACTTTGTCCATATAATGAGCGCAGTCGCCTTACAAGGTGCTGTGTTAGTTTAGGGGAAGATTTGGGACTTTTAAGTGCGCCGTATGACTGCGAAAATACGGTACATTTAATTCAAAGACTGTTCTAATAGCTTTCTTTGATTCTTGAATACGAACGAAATGGAGACATCTTTACAGGCATTTTTCTTCGAAACATTTTTCAAAACTGCCCACAAGCGCCACACTCCAGCAGTGTTGGTTTGTAAGGCCCAGTGGTAACTTGAACGCGGTGTTTTGTTCTGAGACGTGCTAAGGATGCAGCTTATATGGCACAATATTGGCAAAGTATGCAAATTATTTTTGAAGTCAATCAAACTGAGTTAACTGAGTTAAAATATTTAACTGAGTTAAAAAGAAATTGGATTAATCACCTGAGTTAATGCTTTCATTTTGACAGCCCTAGTAAATATGCAATATTGTTATAGCTTGCTGCTAATTTTAGGATAAGTTTTTTCTAGTCCTATAACCAAGCAGGATGCTACTCACCAGCGCTACTGGTTTGGTATTTTGGTGAGGGCTGGCTTGCTGCACTCTGGCCCACTGCATTAACGGCGATAACTCTGAACTGGTAGTTGACAAAGGGAGCAAGCTGCAGAATGACAGAGTTGAGGTCCCCAGGATAGGTGGCCAGGTCCTGCCATCGACCTGGCTCCCAGCGGTCTTCCTCGAACTGGACCAAAAACTCTGCAAAGGAGCGCAAAACAAAATTAGAAAGACTGAATACAATGTATAGATCTATCTCATCTACGCTCTGGCCCCAAGTTACTCTAAAAGTGAGCATATGCTCATGCAGCGCCATAGCTACTGTTTTGATTGTCATTTGAAAGTTTGCTGGAAAGTTAAGGACATACAGGTTATTTTGACCTTTGCTGTTTCTCTACTGCTTGCTCAACTTTCTGTTCGTTAACAAGGTTATTACAGACAAAATTCTCAACAGAGAGCCACGAATTAACCAATATTGTTAAGTTCCTTTTTTTCTGCCACTTTTCTTTTTTTTCTCACCAAAATACTTCTGTGATTTTCAGTTTCTGTTCCTTGACACTGTGTTCTGTGTTATTAAGCAGAGTACATTCTACTCAAATTTTCATGAATAATTTATGCAAATGTCATTCATCCATCCATCCATCTTCAGTACCGCTTCTGCTCACTAGGGTCGTGGGGGGGGGGGGGGGGGTGCTGGAGCCTATGCCAGCTATCTTCGGGCAGTAGGCGGGGGACACCCTGAACTGGTTGCCAGCCAATTGCAGGGCACACAGAGACGAACAACCATCCGCGCTCACGCAATTTAGAGTGGTCAATCGGCCTGCCATGCATGTTTTTGGAATGTGGGAGGAAACCGGAGTACCCGGAGGAAACCCATGCAAACTCCACACAGGATGGGATCGAACCCACGCTCGATGCTGTCTCTCACTGTGAGGCCATCGTGCTAACCAGTCGGCCATTGTGCCGCCCATGCTAATGTCAGTCACTATAATTTTCAAGTCATCAGCCGTTAGTTTATTTCAAATTCATTGAACTAATCTCAAAATGATGGTATTTTTACAATAAATAAATACAATAACTAACTCAAAGTTAAATAACTCACAGTCTACAGTTGGAAATTATTAAGCACTGCTCTGAATTAGCAACAGATTTCTTTAAAGTTCGATGATCTCTCATACTTTTTTTTGGAACTATCCAATGTTTTCATACCATGAGCAAGGTCGTGTACTATATTATACATTTAGCAGCAGAGGGTTTTTCTTCCCCATATCGCTTGAAACCTGTGACCTGTTTAATAACGTGGAACATCACTAGCAGTTTTCCTTTAATTGGGCACACCTGAGAGACTATTTATCAAAGGTTTCTGAGATGTATGCCAATGATCTACAGAGCCTTGAGACACAATGCCACACGTGTTTTATGTAAAAACAAAAACAAAAAAGGGTTATAACTAGGGATGTAAACATTAATCGAAAATCGATTTAATATCGATACAAACTGCTCAAAATATACATCGATATAAAAAAATAAACGAATAGTTCTCTTATGTCTGTGCTGTAAACAAATTGCATGTGTAAAAATTCTCAACATGATATAAACAACCCTTTCTTAGCAAAGCCTTAAAAGGAAAAATGTAGCGGTTGATACCCGATTTCATTTATGACGGGGGCAGTTGTCTCTGAAAGCTAGCTGTAGTTAGCACGCACAGGCTACCGTGTGCATCTGATTGAACGTCGCACGCGATGTGCTGTAGTGGTACAGCATTTGTCAGCGAACTCACGTGTATTAATTTTTTTTTTTTTATATACTCGAGATTGATAATGGCAGGATGACATCGAGACAGCAAGAGCACATGTGCGAAGTCGCGACCACATATGGCGCGTTGCGTTTATGAACTCAGAACTCTCACTAGCCAAAGTACAACATGATGCATTTGTCGCAAGCCATGAACGGCAACATCCAACAATAAAACCTCACCTACTTCAGTCATTCAAATATACAAATTTACAGTGCTAAAAAAGTCTTGAAAAAAGTGGGTTATGTGTGTTGTTTTGCTGAGCTATGTTATTTCCGAGTTTTATGATATGCATCACGCAAGATCTCTCGCTCGCTCTGTCTCACTCTTAGATTGTATGCATACAAGGGAAGCAAAACAAAACGTTTTGTATTCAGGTTAAATAAAAACTAAATTAAAAATCAATTCAAGTGTTTATTTTAGTTTTCTTTAGTACAGTGCATTTCCACAACTTTATTCATATGATTCCAGTCACTTATAAACTAAAAAAACTGTATTGGTGCTCAAGAAAAGAGTGAAAAATGTTTACAAGTATTAATTTTATTTATAGGGAGTTTCATAGTAATAGTGCTACATCGCATAGTGTATAGATTTTGGTTCCATTTAAAATGCACTAAACATTTACACACTTGTGCTAAACATCAATACGTATATAGCATTTGTGGATGGCTGCAGCATCACACGAGCGCACAGAGACAAGCATGTCAGTAATTAAAAAAATAAAATAGAATGAAATATCGAATCAAATTGAAATTGGGAACTGAAAATCGAATCGAATCAGGTTTTGTGTGAATTGTACATCCCTAGTTTTAACTCTAAATCCAATTTGCATAATACTTTGGAACACAGTGTATCAAGGCTCGAAATAACTTTTTTAAGAGCAATTGTGTTAATCAAGGACTTAAATTGATGGGCACATTTATAAACTTAAGGAGCAATTTTTCCCGGTTAATGCTAGGGACATGAAGCAAGGTTTTTACTCAACAATAAATAAATGAAAATATGTCAGATTACAAAACAAATGTGTTTGTTTGTTGTGTATTTCATGGATGAGTGGCCACACTACAAGTCTGACACAGACCATCACATGCTGCCACCAAGAGCACTGTCTGATGGCACACATCATCAGGGAGACGGGACAAAAAGAAAAGAGCGAAGTCAGGAGGAGAACAGTTGGAGGGCATGCAAGGACCGAGGGACACAAGTGTAGGTCGACGCCAGTGCTTGGCTCTGAAAGAACAATGAGCACATGGCACGGGTTTTCAGTGAGTGCCAATGCCAGAAGGATGCGCCTGATATTTCAGGCAGAATTGAGAGCTGGTGTGTGCAGATAGAGAGTGAAGAGCGTTTCGCTCCGTCACACTATTGGTCAATGTCTAGGAACAAATTGTGGGGCCACTATGCAAAAAAAAAATTATAAAAACAAATATGACTTTCTGTGTTGTGGTCGTAAGGAGTCCTCCATATGACACTTCAGAACAACTCGTAATCCGCCACGACAGTGAGAGTTTGTCGTGTCCAGAACGGGTTAGAATTGTGTAGTCTGAGGTTGGAATGACACGTTTTATGCCTATCAGCCTCCTGTTTTTCCCTCGTAAGAAAATGAAGTGTCTATACAGTCAGTCCATCTTCATCTATGATCAACCCATCAGGTCAGACGAGATACCGGTGCTGTGCTGCGCATTCGGCAACCCACAGCCGACAGGATTCTGACTCCTTCTTCTTGTCCCTGTCAAGAAATATCGCTTTCCACAAAGGATCTTCATTTGGCGTGAATTACTTGGAGTTTGGCTCCAAGTTTCATCGGTCCTTTTAAAATAAACTCTGTCATTAACTCTGTGTTTCATGTTTTTCTGATGAAGTCTGTCTTTACAAGTTCGCTGAGTTACGGTAGCGTCTCCTCCTTCTCCGCACTCCCTGGGGAGCCAGTTTATACAATGAGTTCTATTTTACATTTCAGAAGGAGGTACAACTGGGAGGGATATGCTACAGAAAATTGTCAAGGGTCCCCCACTCGTGGGTCCTTGATCTTGTCCTCCTCATTGACTAGCTTTAACTCCGCCCATCCAAACAAAGAAGAACCCCGTGAAGGAAGAACTGTCAGGTTTCAGTTAATCTGAAATTATGTGTTGTTTTGAAGCGTCTTATGGAGGATTCCTCATGGCCACATAACAGAAAGTCTGGTGTGTCAGATTTTATTCCTAGAATTTAAGAGTATTGCATCATTGTCATTCTTGTCGCTGTTTAACTTGTAAGTTACATTGTTTTTGTTTCGCAGCACATGCGCCTTCTTTCCACTATGGCTCAGTTAAGTACTTTTTGTTCATTTGACTTCAGAGCAATTGTCTTTCGCGATGACTTTTTCTAGTTGTTTTTGGTTTTCAGTATTTGATTTTTGTACTTCTATTTTAATAAATATTACTTGATTGGTCCTTGTCTATGGTGTCTGCTTTGTTATCAAGCTCCCTGCTGTTTACCAACCACAACAAATACATTTCCTGTTCACACGGTTTTTTTTTCACCTGTAAGCCAAATTCCCAAAGTGTGTGTGTGTGTGTCGGGGTGGGGGGGTGTATTTGTCTATAATAACCTGTCACGGGGCTTCTATGGTCATTCCCAGGGATCCAGGTGAGGCGAACGCTGCGGGCTGCTGGGTCTGACAGCTCGAGATCCATAGGAGGATCTGGGCGGTCTGTAAGGAAACAAGATCTTATAAGTACATTACACAGGTACTGTATGTTTAAAATTCTAAGATGATTTGAGCAAAGTCAGTGCGATTCTGAACAATAATTCAAATAGCTTGGACCTGCCAAAGTATTTTACCAATGAGCAAGTGAGTCACATTGTGCGACTGAATGCCTAACTGAGTTGAACAATTTGAACAGGGGGAATTTTTCAATAAAATAAGTATGGAATGCAATCTTCACGTGTAAAATTCAAGTCTGTGAATTTTAAGTGGACATAATCATCCATCCATCCATCCATCCATCCATCATCTATGCTGCTTCTCCTCACTAGGGTCGCGGGGGTGCTGGAGCCTATACCAGCTATCTTCGGGCAGTAGGCGGGGGACACCCTGAACTGGTTGCTAGCCAATTGCAGGGTACACAAAGACGAACAACCATCCGCGCTCACACTCATACCTAGGGGCAATTTAGAGTGTTCAATCGGCCTACAATGCATGTTTTTGGAATGTGGGAGGAAACCGGAGTACCCGGAGGAAACCCACACAAGCACGGGGAGAACATGCAAACTCCACACAGGATGGCCGGAGCCGGGATCGAACCCACGCCCGGTGCTGTCTCTCACTGTGAGGCCATCGTGCTAACCAGTCGGCCACCGTGCCGCCTGGACATAATCACTACAATATAAAAGAGGCACATGTGGATAGTGAAACAGATCAAATAAGCAAAGCAGTCATCAAAAACAAGAAAGGGAAGAAAAGCTACCTAAATTGTATGTTACCTGGAGGCAAGGCACTAGAAACTGAGGGGTTGAGGGAGGCTTCTTCTGTAAGGCGGGGTCAAGGACCAGGAAATGGGTATAGTGGTTAGAGTTTGCAAATGAGTCTGCTAATCAGAATGTATGGAAGCACAATTGTTATTAACAGAAGTGATTCGGTGAATAATCAATATAAATTGATTAGATTAAGACACAGTTACAATTGACACATTTGAATTGATGATTTGAAATTAATGCCAGCAATGTGACAAAGATTTCATTATTCTACCCAAACAATCATTAAACAACCACCAATTTAAGCCCCTGTGCAACAGAGGATTTGTTTTTGTAAATATACCTCCTGAAAATATTGCATATTATTCATGGGCCTAAAATACAACCATCACTTCAAATGTTTAAAATCAGGTTTAAGACACACAACGTTCAATTTTGCGACAATACAACAACAAAGCACACAAAATATATTGTTGAATAAGATACAATACATGCAGTTAAAAGAAAGTTTAAGTACATACAATGTAATTAGTGTGTTACATTACTAGCATCATGCATGATATGCATGCAACATCCAACAACAAAGGCTTTTGCGTGCGTGAGTGTATGAGCGCATCTCTGTCTATCATCTGACAGACTTCCATTTATTCTGCATGTGGAGTTTGTTTATAATTTCAATGGAGTTATCACAACTCCAACCCCAGCGTTGCAGGTGAAACTGAAGCTAAATGCTGTCTTTCAACTATGTTGTGTACAGTATGTGATTGTACCTAACACAGTGAGACGGGCCGAGGCGGAGTCCTGGTCAATCTCTGTTTTAACAGTACATGTGTAAATTCCTTCATCTCCCTCGTTGATGTTAGGAATGGTCAGTGATTCCTCATCTTTCCTCAGCCTGTTAAACAATTAATCAAAAAGGATTAGTCAGTATTTAGCACATCATCCGTATTTATGGTTTACTATTAATCACAATAGTCACAAATATAGAAAACATTGCTTGGAAAATTATTTAAAAAAAAAAAACACATTTTGCAGAAAAAAATAAGTAGAATATAAAGCTAGTGTGGGGCAGTTAAATAAGATGAGTTTCATCAGTGCGCCACAGGGATTTTTTTCCAGAGCAAAATAAAATCACCATCAAGGTTGTCTTTTTTCATTTTTTTTTTAAAACATTTAAGTTTTGAAAAAAAATTCACAAAAATCATCACAATCTGAATTTTAATATTATTATGATAGTATGTCCTGCATGTCATTCCAAATCCGCAAAAAAATTATGCCAACTCACGACGTAGTATAGGGCAATATAAGATGCAGCAGTGAGGTGAATGATGCTATTACAACAACTAGACCACAGACACCTGCTATATGCAAGGGATAGGGACTAAATAGTGAAAATCTGCACATTATTGATGTCCATTGAAATTTATTGGAAAAAAGTACATATATAAACTAAGATATTTTGTAAACCCAAAACATTGTTATGGTATACCTCATACACTAAATCTCCACAAAAAAATGGGGTAAAAATGAAAACAAAGAAAACAGATAAAAACCTAAAATACAGAAAAAAATATTTTTAAAAAATCTTCAAATGGTGCCAAGCAATGAGTAAATGGGGTCCACTGTAGTAGAGGACACATGTTCATAATTTCCCTCCCCCCTGAAGAAAAAAAAATCCGTAAATTGATCAAGGGGCCACTCTGAATGTGGTCGCCAGTTGCCCATCCCTTGCTTTGTATAATAACTACAATAAATCAGGCGAATAATATCGTTATAATAAAGTTGTAGAAAATTGACTAACATGTTGTCCATCACACCAACACATTTGGATATGCACTTAAGTTTGTGTCTAAAATTCTGAGCTGTGTGAGGGCCACTCAAAGATGCTGTTACCTCCATCCGAGATAAATCGGCTTGTCATCCTTTGTCCAAGTCACAGTGACAGGCAGGCTGGTATCAAACTTCACTTTACAGTCAAAACGAGCTGTGGAGCCCCTGATGGCTGACTGGTGTTCTGGGGCACGGACTATACGGCTAGGCTCTAAGGAAGAGTGAGTTTGAAGAGGGACACTTATATATACTCATGTGATTCGAGAACACTGATTTTATTATCGTTGTCTTTCAGTACACTGACATGGAAACAACGTATCACTTTGTTCTATTTGTATATTGGCTGTGATCTGAATGTCAATGCAAGAAAAAAAAGAAGCACTTAATGACCTTTTCAAAAACAAACGAGAAAGGCACTACGCGTTTTACACACTGCGGCGTTGCCTATTTGGCACAAAGAAAGAGTTCATATGATTCAATGCAGCAAGGATACACAATTAAAACCTCAATGTCAGAATGAGAGAGATGAGTCACAACAGCGTGATGTGGCTGACCTTTGACCTCCAGGCGGACCTGGTTTTCAGCCATGCCCAGAATGCTGCTGGCCACACAGGTGTAGGTCCCCTCATCCTCTGCTCTGGCACGTTTGATCTCCAGGGTGCCGTTCACGTAAACGCGGTAATGTCCGCCATCCAGGCCGCTGCCCTGCCCGTTCTTAAACCTGGGAAGAAAAAAAAGGGACAAAAATTAAAAATTTAATTCCGTTCTGAAAGAATAATGCGCATTTTCACGCATGCTTACCAGCGTAACTCTGGAAAAGGAGAACCAAAAAAGGGACAGTCCAGAAAGGTGCGGTTGTTCTCGATGACTTTGATAAGATGATTTTTTGGGCCAAGCATCCTTGGACGCATATCTAGAAAGAGAAATTTTTGAATTTGAATTGAATTTTTGAATTTCGTGTCTAGTCAAGATAAAAAACTTTGTAGAACACTGAAAAGAAAATAGTAATAACATTAATAATTGATTAAACTTGTTGAATAGTACTTTGTCATGTTGGGATAGTACAGTATAAACTTATATCTTAAGGTAAGTACTGTCATGCTCTTTGTTAATTACACTTGAACATTTTTCAACATTTTCAACCATGAAAGTGCTTTGCTTTAAAATATTAAATAACATTTGTATTGAATATATGGCAGGTCCCAAAGGAGAGACCAGTGTTTCCAGTCTCATACAGGTGTGTTTACATTTGCATGGGAATCATGACATTAAAATTGTGACATTATTCTCAAAGGTACTCGTTTCCCCCTGTAATAATATATGTTTTTCTTTTTGGTACAGCCAAAACACTCCTTTGTAAAATGGTGTGTATTTTTTATTGTGCTTTTCACCAACATCCTTTCTTTGTGAAAAGACTACAGACTAACAGCATTGGCATCAACTCACACACACATAACGCTCATATGCATTATCACACAAACAGTCAATTAATGAAAGTCAGTAAACAGCAACTCCTCCATTTTTAAAATGGCTTCCCACCCTCTGTATCTCACCAATGACACTGACAAAGGCATTTGCCAGAAGATAACCGTGCTGGTTCGAGGCATTGCATTGGTAGACTGCACTGCTTCCCATCTGCACTGAGCGAAAGATGATGGTGTCACCCATAAGTTGTCGACTAGGATCGGGCAGAGAGCCTTTGGAGGAGGGGCAAAAAAAGTATGGCGAAGACTCATTATTATCATTAAATGTTTTATTTGGTTACATTAAGTGCCAGATAATTGTATAGAATAACACATTAGAAAAACCAGCAAGAAATGTGACCTCATGTTAGCCTGCAATGTAGTAGTGACACAGTACTTACTGTCTATAGGTACGCCGTTAACCAGCCATTGGATGCTCGGTTTCGGGTTGCCATTTGCCCGACACACCAGGCGGCCATTCTCTTCTGGAGCTAGCACCAGGTTTGTTGGTTTGTCCAGCCAGTAAGGAGCAGCTGTGGAACACAAACTCGATTTCATGCTGGACAGTATATTACAGATAGGCAGTCAGAAAACACCTGGCTGTCATTAACTCACCTTTGACTTGAACAAAAATCGAGTGACGTATGCTACCTAAATGATTGTTGGCCATGCATACATATTCCCCAGCATCCTCCTCTGACACACTGGTAATCTTCATAGTCTTGTTGTAATTCTCAAACTTCACTTTCTGTCCTGGCAGATCACCACCCTTCTTAAACCATTTGATAGCTGGTGTGGGGCTGTGGGTGAAGACATACACAGATCATCATAGGGTATAAATAAACCCTCCAATATGTCATAAACAAGCTTGTCATGCTGTGAATTTATAGGAAGATTTTAATGACAAGTATGTACAGCAACATGCATGTATTTAACCATTCTCAAAGATGCCTAATGTAGGTTGCAACTAAAGAAGGCATCCATTCTGAAAACATTGCAGGCATGGCTCAGTGATGGACTGGCCTCCCTGCAGAAGCACCATTGATAAACATAAAATGTAACACAAAATGGCACATCCATCCACCTAAAACACACTTATGCATTAACTAAAACAAAAATATTGTGTTTGTTTCATACTTGGAAATGAGAAGAAAGTACATCAATGTTTCAGTTATTTTCAGTTATTCTAGAACTGCGACCAAAAATTGTGGAACCGCTCCCGGAGGATGATCATTTAAATGTTATATTTTGCATAAAAAAGGCAAATTCCACAAAAAAAAAATTATATTAAAAATGCCACACCTTGAGCTTTAATAAACACTCAAAGGAAGGCTTCATTAATTATAAATGTGACTTGATCGGTAGAAATGACTGAGTTCAGCATGGAAAAATGCGTAAGAGCTGAAAAATACACCCCTTCAATATCTTCAACCCCCGGGTAATGCCTCGCTTGGCGGCGAATCTAGTAGCCCACAGTAACACAAAACGGCTGTTTTTAAGTAAGTGTGCTACACTGCATGCCTCCACAAACATGCCCAAATTTGATCTAGTTTAGCCTCCATGCAGAGTTCAACAGCTTGTCATGCATGGCTTGCGCTGGGCTGAAAAAGAGCCATGCGTATGTGTGCGTGTGCGTGTGTGCGCGAGCGTGTGTAAGCTCACAGTCCAGAAGCAATACACTCCAGCAGCAGTTGCTCGTCTCTCAGCACCATTTTGGAGCTCTCACTCCCCAACGGTGAGAGGAAGGTTGGCGTGGACTCGGCTACTTTACGGCCTACAAATGAGGAAAAAGGGGGGCATTCAAACACATTCAAACCTATTCACGACAAAACACCAAAGTATTACAGGTTCTTTATAAGACAGTTCTGTCTACTCTGAGCTTTATTGCCACCTCAATGGAATGCTTTAATTGTGATAACTTCCTAATGGTTGTATTCCATTTCCGCAAGGCATTGTCGCTCTCTCGAGTCTGGTGAGGTCACTGCGGCCAGTAAATGGTTCCAACACCCTCTGGCTTGCCTCACAGGAAGACATTAAAAGAAGCAGAAACAACAACAACAGGGCCATCCATCTTCCTTAATGTTGTCCAAGGGAACAAAGGTGGCTGAGATTCTCATTAAAAGCTTAGAGAGAACAGCCAATGAAATCTGTCGGATATTTTTCTCTATGATGACATTAGTGTGGCATCGCAATGAAGAAGATTTGAAATCATTTATTTGGTACGTTTTTGTTTGCTTCTAAAACTTACATTGCTGGCTACTTTTTCTGCTTTGCCAAGCTAAGCTTGCCAAAATGAAAGTCTTTCAAAGAGAACCTTTGTCTCAACGAGTTGGCTTTCACACCATCAGGCCTCGTGTAGAAGCTTAACACATTAAGAAATGTGTGACCTGGAGGAATGGAGACTGAGCTACAGTATAAATAGGTAAAAGGTTTCGGCAGATCGGAAGGTCAGCAGCAACATAGTGCTGTCTTTGTACACAGACAACAATATCTAAACGTGAGTAGTATCTTAAACAGGTACCCGATGTGTCTTCCAAATATACAGTACATGCATAAAGTCATTATGGATTAGATATCAGTTCTTCATGCACAATTATCTCTACATTCAATCTGACAATGCATTTGTTTTAACATGAAACTTGCACGATGTATTCAAACGCCTCGCAGGAAACAAATTAAATATTCCTCCATAATCACAAAATCTTGGTTGTCAAACTGTCATATTTTATATCACATAAGACGTTCTTTTGAGAATACAAGCATCGCTCATGATCGCATAGCATCGTAAACATTAAAGCCCAATTCCATAAGAGTCTTGCATTTTCATTGGCCTTGCTATTGTTATTAGTCTTAGTATTAGTATTGCTATTACTATTTTTTGTGTGTGATGCCACCACAGAAAGGTACCATGACCAAGAAGAAAAATATTATGAAGCCCATTGAGCTGGATATTTACACACAAAGTGATTGCTCAAAATAGTATTGCTAAATTAGAAAGACACACCAAAAAAATTATCTTCAACAGAAATTAAGATGCAATGAGGGTGAGCTGTAGCTAGTCCCATCTGACTTTGGGCGAAAGGCAAAATAGATTCATATTTGGGCCATTTTGTCCTTTACATAACTTGCAATATTCCCCAAAAATGTTAGTATGTTAATTTAAGACTGAATGTTTGGTAAGCTGTCAGTAAGTGAATTGAGTATGATGTCAGCTACTTATTGTGCTAATCATGTTATATTGGACAGGAGACGGAATTGTCCACACATCGTGACTCACCACCGTATGGGTCACTGTCATTGTAAGAGGTGTCATTATAAGGATCGTCTGAAAACACACGAATATGCATGCACATACACAAACATTTATACATATAAACCAACCAGAGCTCAACACATTCGGATAACATGCTAGCAATATTGTGATGACAAAAATAGCTGTAATATACTATCAAGAAAATCTATTTTGTTTTGTTCTGAGGATAAATGGATTTCATGCCATGACATGGCATCACCTCTAGATGGGGACATATTCCAAAACAGGTACGTTAGTGTGAGGTAATAGTCAAAATATACATAGCCAAAAAGGCTAAGAATTATATTACCGCTTGGATTAGCTTCTTCATATTGATTTTTTATGAGTATGATTATATCGCTGGCATTGGGATGGAACCACCTCCTATGTCCCAATTTGGTAAATCTCATATTTTTTTCCACTAATGTATACTACTGGGCCGTCCACAAGTGTGGGTGGGTGTTCACTCATTCTTTTTCTGAACCACGTGTGTGTTATTTTTTTTACAAATTATCAACTAATCCCAAGTGTTGAAAATGGCTGGCTCTCCTTGACGATGAATTGTTATTGATCGAACAAATATGGCCTTTTGTAGGTCTTTGGAGGTACAATACAAGGATTCCACTCGACGCCAGTGATATCCTCTATCCGCATGGCTAGTCTGGGTTTGGAGTATGGATGTGTGTTGTCCACTCACTTGTAAGAACTTTGAGAGTGAAGGGGTTCTTTTGCTGGATTGTGTGAGTGAAGAGGAAGCGAGCGCTGCAGCTGTAGTCATTCTGAGAATCTTGAGCCATGACATTGGAAAAGTACAAGTCTCCATTTAAACCCTTCGACACTCGCTTATCCTGTGGAATCGGACTCATCACTTGTACGGTGAGGAGGGCAATGATAGAGAGAGATGGAGTTAAACAATATTCATCTTGGATGTTAGTGTCAGTGAAAATATGATGTGTACTCTACATCCGATGGTGGCCAATTCCTTTATTTTTGTGGCGGAGTGAAAACATTATGCTTTGACGTCACATGAGGAAAAAAACGAGAGAAGAGGAGCATTTAAGGTTTGCTTTCTAGGTATTTACATCTTTCTCTGATTTATAGTGCAAACATAGCATTCAATGCAGTGCCTTAAGTGGGCTTGTACGCACCAATATTGAATACCAGCACCTCTTGAGTTCAGACTTGACTGTACAGGGACTTTTACAGCCCATAGTACCCTCTCTTGTTCTATTTCTCTCTTGCGCTATGTGATACTCTGACTCCATCGCTATACTACATTACCCTGTGTGCACTTGTATGCGCCACACGGCTTTGGTCCAATGCTTTTGTTGACATTACAAAAGGTGCTATCCTGTCTCAAATGCAGATGTAATACATGGAAATTACTAATTCTACAATGATCTTTTTTCTCATGTTCATTTTTAAGCATAATGTTTTAAGTTCACGGCACAAAATAAAACAATTGGAATATTACAATACTTTTGCAAGGTAAAGTAGAGTTTGGCATTAGAGAAACTGAAGAAAGCATTCGTACAATGGTGTGCTATAATGCCTGGTCTTTAGACCAAGCCTATTTGGTATACATATGCAATGCATGTGTGTTTTGGTGTACAATTCCATCTAATGCTGTGGAAGGTATATATTCTTATGAAAAATTGCTGCTCACGACTGTTCATCCAGAAAGTAAATGGAGGCGGGAGGCCTGGAGGGGGGTTGCAGGGGAGGACTAGTGAGGAGCCCTCCGTCACCACCACTGGCTCCAGCACTTCCTTCGGCCACAGAGGTGCCTCTGGAAAATGACAAGGCATGTAAATGTAGTTTGATCAAATTAAAAAGCAAAAGTAAATATTTTCTGATACATCATAAACGGTGTGCTGGTCATCTTACTGGAAACCCGAAGTAGAATTTTGTTGGACATGGCCATTCCGTGATCATTGCCAGCAAAACACTGGTATTCTCCTTCATAATCCTCCGGCCGTCCTCCATTACGGAATCCGATTTCCAGGGTTCCTGAGCGTTTTCGCATTGTTACGCGTGGATCTTTTCCAATGTTGAAAAACTTCCCATTTCTTCGCCATGAGAACCTGAGCCATTAAATAGAGGAAGAAAGAGTTAACATTGCGACACGGGATGGATTTAGTTCTGCTGTAATATTTCTTCATTGACATCATCATCATCTCAACTTTAAGCATCTCATTCAGTGAATCCAAGTTATCAGTTGCTATTGATTCAAAGAAAACATAAGGCACGTGGCAAATTAGAGATAATATTCCATCTTCATTTCAGTGATCTCGCAGAATGACATTTTGGCCATAATGGAATTAAATTTCATCTCACCACTGTGTTACCCTACTTGCTGTCACGGTTGTCTTAATTGTGGTGCTGCTGAAGGGCATAATGATGCTTTCTGATTATATAATAGCTTTGTTTTTAATGAACAAAGAGGATTTTCCCGATTTTTATTCAACGCTACTGTGGTGGTTCGGGTTTGTGGGGGGGGGCTTGGCGAGCTGTATTGTTTTTAGGTCTTCGGCAGTTTCCGGGCACGCCTCCGGCTCGAGAGGGCGTCGGCTCCTGCGCACCTGCTGCTGATCAGCGGCAATCACCACCGGTATAAGACCCAGCGTCGCCAGGAGCCAGACGCCGGATTATCCCGTGTTCTCACGTGGTACTGACTGATGTCCTCGCCTGCTTCGCTCGCACCTGATCGCCTCGTCGCTCGCTCGTGCCTAACTCCTGTGCTTTCGTGTTCCCCCTCCAGCCGCCCAGCGCTCATCCGAGTCCGTGCCTCCGCTGCCCACCTCCGAGCTCCCGATCACCGCCTGCGCCGCTCCGACCTCACCAGCCTGCCGCTCGCCGCTCCCGCCGCCTCGCCTACGTCTCCCCCTCGACGCCGATCGCCTCGCCCGCGCTCCCTCCGCCACGCCGCCTGCCTGCCCGCCTCTCGGCGCTCCCGCCGCCCACCGCCGGCGCCCAGCTCCCGCTACCTCGCCACCTGCCCGCCGATCGCCGCCTCCGCAGCCTCGCCGGACTCGCCGGACTCGCCGCGCCGCATCGCCTCCAGCTTCCCCCTCCCGCTCTCGCTGCTCCGCAGCCTCCCCTCTCAATAAATCCTCTTCACCTCACCCCGGTTGCTCTTGGGTCCTCTTTTCCCTCCTCACGGTTCACCGAACCGTCACAGAATAATCCGGCCTCAACCATGGACCCAGCGACCGCGGACCCCCTCAAGGAGGCGCTCTCCCTCCAGGGAAGACAGCTAGGGCGCCACGAGATGATGATGGAGTTCATGGACTCCGTCCAGGCGCTCCACCACCAACTTATGCATCTCTCCACCCAGGTTAGCTCTCTCGCCTCCTCCTCCGATCCCCCCGGTGGCTCCTCCCCAGACCCCCCGGCTCCCGCAATGCTCCCTCCGGGCAGCAGGGAACCCCATGTCCCCACGCCAGAGCCCTTTTCCGGCGACTTGGGTTTGTGCAGCCAATTCCTCCTCAGTACCTCGCTGGTCTTTGACCTGCAACCCCTTAGTTACCCTTCCGACCGAGCCAGGATTGCCTATATGGTTAATCTGCTCCGCGGCCGCGCCGCAGAATGGGCTACTGCCCTGTGGGAGGCATCGTCGCCGGCGATGTCCTCCTACCCCGAGTTTTGCCGAGAGTTGCGGCGCGTCTTCGACCACCCCGTCAAGGGACGCGAGGCGGCGCGGAGGCTGCTCGCTCTCCGACAAGGGTCCCGACCCGCAGCCGAGTTTTCTATTGAGTTCCGCATCCTGGCTCACGAGAGCGGTTGGAATGAGCCCGCTCTCCGCGAAGTTTTTCTCAACGGGTTGACCGACCCCCTGAAGGACGAGCTTGTCGTCCGCGACGAGACCTCCACCCTCGAGGAACTAGTCGCCCTCGCCATCAAGGTCGACAACCGGCTACGAGAACGGCTGGCCGACCGGTCGCGGAGGACGGCCAGGGCAGCCGCACGCCCCTCCGCGCCCCTCGCCGAAGCCAGCCCGCCCGGTCCGGCCCAGCCCCCCGCTTGTCCGGAGGTGCCCATGCAACTGGGAAGGACACGCCTGGACGCCCAAGAACGCCAGAGACGCCTTGCCAACCAACTTTGCCTCTACTGTGGCAACCCCGGACATTACCTCGTTACCTGTCAGGCCAAAAGATCAGGCTCGTCGCTGACCAAGAGCCCAACGGCGAGCCTTATCGCGTCGGCAACTGGCTCTTCCCCTCGCATGTCGATCCCCGCACGCATCCTGTGGCAACACCAGTCCCTCCCAGTCTCCGTGTTGGTCGACTCCGGAGCAGACGGGAGCTTCATGGACCTGGCCCTGGCTCGCCAATTAGGGGTTACCTTGGAACCTCTCCCTTCCTCCCGGCGAGTGGTGGCGCTGGATGGCCACCTCATAGCCCAGGTGTTCTAGCAGACCAACCCCCTGACCCTCATCGTTTCGGGTAACCACCGGGAGTCCATCCAGCTGCTCCTCATTAATTCTCCCCAAGTTCCCCTGGTGCTGGGGTTTCCGTGGCTCCAGACGCACAACCCCACCATCGACTGGAGGAGATGTTCCATCTTGGGCTGGAGCGAGCTCTGCCACTCGCAGTGTCTGCGCTCAGCGGACCCAGCTCCTGCGTCTCCGTCCCCCGCTCCTGCTCCCCCCGACCTTTCCTCGGTGCCCTCTGACTACCATGACCTCGGCCAGGTGTTCAGCAAGGACCTCGCCCGCACCCTTCCTCCCCATCGGCCGTACGACTGCGCCATCGACCTTCTCCCTGGGGCTCCCCTTCCCAACAGCCGTCTGTATAACATCTCCCGACCGGAAAAGGAAGCCATGGAGACCTACATACGTGACTCCCTTGCCGCCGGGCTCATTCGGCCATCCTCCGCTCCCCTGGGAGCGGGCTTCTTCTTCGTGAAGAAGAAGGACTCCTCGCTCCGCCCCTGCATAGATTATAAAGCCCTGAACCAGATAACGGTGAAGAATAAGACCTCGCTTCCCCTCATCGACCCCTCCTTCGAGCCCCTTTGCGATGCCCAGATCTTCTCTAAGCTGGACCTCCGGAATGCCTACCACCTGGTCTGTATTCGAGAAGGAGATGAGTGGAAGACGGCGTTCAACACCCCCCTGGGTCACTTCGAGTACCTCGTTATGCCATTCGGCCTCACGAACGCACCGGCGGTTTTCCAAGCCCTGATGACCGATATCTTCCGAGACATGCTGAACCGCTTCGTGTTCATCTACCTGGACGACATTCTCATTTTCTCCCGTTCACTCCACGATCACCGTCGACACGTCCGCTTGGTACTCCAGCGCCTCCTCGAGAACCGCCTGTTCGTCAAGCCCGAGAAGTGCGAATTCCACGTCCCCTCGGTGCACTTCTTGGGGTACATTATCGCCCAGGGCCAGCTCCAGCCAGACCCTGCCAAGATCCAGGCGGTGGTGGAATGGCCCACGCCCACTACCCGCGAGTTCGTGCTGGCTTGCCCGGTATGTGCGCGAGGGAAGGCTTCTCACTCCGCCCCGGCGGGTCTCCTCCGTCCCCTACCTATCCCGCGCCGTCCCTGGTCCCACATCGCCGTGGACTTTGTCACGGGTCTCCCCCCATCCGACGGACACACCGTCATACTCACGATCGTTGACCGCTTCTCCAAGTTTGTGCATTACGTCCCCCTACCCAAGCTACCCACTGCCCTGGAGACGGCCAAGCTACTCACCCAGCACGTTTTCCGACTCCACGGCATCCCGTTTGATATTGTCTCTGACAGATATATATTGGAGAGGGGTGATTTCTGATTGATTTATTCTTATAAAATTAACAAATAGCCAAAAGTACAAAATAGGAACCTGCAAATTCAGATTTGCCCAACAATATAATTTCAAAGCCATATCTTTAAATGAAATAACATGAACTAAGGAAAATTGAGTCTTAAATCAACTTTATTCATACACTAAACAGTGCAATAGGGTCACCAGGCAGAGATGGTTAATTATGTAATTATATATAAGTAAGTGTATTATGTTGAACTTCAACAGGTGGTTTCATTGTCATTTATAAGCCATGCTGTCAAAAACAATTTTAGTTCTGCAAACTTAGATCTTCAGCTCCAGTGATGTGCATACATTGCAAAGTGCTAATCTCCCTGCTCCTTATGAATGTGGACAACCCTTTGCACAGGGAGGAACAGACAAGGTCAAAAACATGAAGCTTGCGTTCCTGTGTTGTTTTACATTTTGCAAACCAAGTCCGAGCCTCTTGTTTGGTTCTAAAGTTCCGTGTGGAGTTCTTGTGGGCTAAAATTCTGACATTTTAGGAAAACACAGATGACAGCACATGACATGGGTGAGCTGGACCCTGTGCATAAGGTAAATATAGATTTGCCATGTTTTAAGGAAATCAGTCACTTTGAAACCTTTACTTGCGTTAGGTGCTGTGGCAGGCTGACTTTGTGTTACCGTGTGACTGCCTGGCTCTTTGATTACTCAAATGAAATGAAACTGATTGTTGAAAGAGTCACAAGAGTGTTAAATGAAAATAGCGCAAGCAATAATAAATACCCGTAGATCAAAATACAGTTAGCAAGCGGAATGTAGCGCAATCTAGCTGAGTAAAATTAGCATTTCTTCTCACCCAAAATACTCAAGTAACAGGAATGTTGCATTAATACTACACTGACAAGTACACTTAGTAATCCAAAAGTGTTGTATGCATGTTCCAGTGTCTTACGTTGAATAAACATGATTGTGGAGGGAAGGGGAGAGCCACATTGGATAGGAATAATAGTAAGTTGTCAGTTGCTTGACGCCCCTGGCATAGTCACCCTGAGCAAACACTTCCAATGTGAAGAACCAGACAAAGCACGGCTCAGAAACAGGTTGGATGAAAATCTGCACCTCCACATTTGAGACCGCCATCCTCAATTGGAAAGGGTGTTGGGCTCTCTCCAGGTTAGGGATGAAATTCTGTGCCAAGCATAAGAGTCTAAATATCATGGGGTCTTGTTCAGGATTGAGGCAAAAATTGAGCATGCGATCGATAAGGAGATTGGTGTACCATCTGCTGTGATGCTGAGTCATCTGCTTTGCATAGTGAAGAAGGAGCTCTCGATTTATTGGCTAATCTATTTCACACGCTCAGCTATGCTAACAAAATGTGGGTCATAACCCAAAGAACAAGATTATGGATAGATGTGTGTCTGGGATGCCCTCTAGAGATGAGGTGAGAAGCGCAGTCATCCAGGAGAGGATCAAAGTAGAGCTGCTGCTCCTCCGCATTGAGTTGAATGAGATGGCTCGGGCACTTGGTTAATATGTATGAGGTGAAATGTTCCGGGCATGTATCACCGGGCAGACGGCCCAAGTCAACTCGGACCATGCTGGAGGGACTGTTTCCCAGTTGGCCTGGGAACAGGGGCGGCTCGAGGATCTTTTTTCTCCAGGGGATTGACTGATACATAGGGGGTTGAAAAAATTACACAGATTTCTGAAGAGGCTATAGGTTTCCAAAGCCCCGTGTAGCGCCATCCCTGCCTGGGAACACATCAGGATGCCTCTGGAAGATCTGAAACGGTCGTGGAAAAGGGAAGTCTGGGCTTCCCTGTTGAAGCAGCTGCCCCATGATTGGATAGATGGATGCAAGTGTGTGCCTTATGCACAGCTAAGTACCCCAAATAAACAATGTGCCACTGTCCTGTTCCCTGATGATGTAACCATTAGAGACATTCCTTACGTTGGCACCGGGTTGCCTTTGGCTTCGCACTCGATGATGATGTTATCTCTTGGGTCAACAATGTAGTCCTTCACCGACTGCTTGGTTATAGTAGGGGGCTGTCTCACTGAGGGGAAACAGGAGTGTGGTTACATTGGTACACACGCACACACACACACACACGCTTCACAAATGCATTTGTTGAAATCATTCGGACAAAAGCTCTTGCTGAGAGTGTCAACCTAAGTCATAAACCTGCTTCATGCAAACATGTCCTGAGGAAACTTGATTTGGCCTTTAACATTTCAAACTGGGATAAAATAAATTAAACCGAACAACGTCTCATTATTGTTCACATTTTTGTTGGACCTTTTTGTTCATTGTAGGCATATATGTGCCTAATTTTGTTGGCACTAATTTTTAATGTTATATGGAATTAAAATAGAGGAAATAGCAATTTGTGTATGATCAGTCTAGAACTGTTGTGCAGCCTGATATAAATGAACAGACCATCATGTCTACGTCCAGCTGTGTTCAGTCCACGATACATATTTAATGGCTTACTAAAGACAACCTCCTCTCACTAAACAGAGCCAACATGTCTTTGCCCATTTGCTTTTCTGGCTCACTGAGCCCTTCAGGGCTTTAAATCGCTACACAGAAATACTCACACACTTATACACAATTAAACGATCAAGAGTGAGACTCCAAAAGAGGACTGAATTCCTGGCTATCATGAGGGAAATGCTTTTCTTTCGTTTTTTAACAGCAACTTACACGGTCAACTCCACAACAAACACATTTTTAATTGCACATGTGTTGTATACTGTCATGGTAACCATCTGAATATTGATACAAAGTGGTTAGTTGTGCCACAGGCAAGACTGAAATAGAATTACCATACATCTTCAAATGGTATGCAAATTCTAATGAATTCTTCTTCTTCCTCCTTAAGACCTATTATGCATGTGACTTGCCATACCTACGTTTAGCAAAATGTAAACTGTCCAATGTCAACTGGTAAGTGAATAAGCAAAGCATGAGTGATTGGCAAAGACGCCATGACAGTAAGAACCAGATAGTTTACGTTAGAAAGGTTTGATTTAGAGCGCATTTGAAAATACTCTGCGAGTGTGCACGGATTCACTCCGACAGCTCAGAAACTTGAGTTTTGCTCACATTTGTTGTCCGGTTATTCAGCACGCCAGTGCACCACTGCTGCCGCGTTTGGAAATTAATGTGAGCGGAGCGCACTCTGTCCTTCCAAACACGCGGAATCTCAGCGTTATTGTCCAGGTTTAACTGACCCAGTTTAAGTATTAAATAAATGACTTGTAACATTACAGAACAGGCTTGTCACTGATACTACTACAGTTATGTTTCTGGAAGCAGGCTCCCAGAGCGTGTAGACAGCATAGGAAAGGAACCACATAAATTGAGTGTGAAAGACGACAATGAACATATTAACTTACAGTCTGCCAGGATCTTTGCTGTTAGTCCAACGTAAAGCAACAGGGACACAGAAAGTGTAGGCAAATTGCAAAAATGTTGTTAATAGCAGTACATGATATACACACACACACACAAACACATTAGTACATTATCGTGTTTGACTAACCTATCTAGCTATTCTCTCCACATTCTACATCATTAGCATATTGTTAGACACACTACCACTACATAAGTTTTAGTCTTTGGTTCTTTTATCACAGACAGACTATTAGGTTTTCACCTGACATGTCGTCCAAACATATCAGGTAAATAACAACCTAATAATCTGTTTGTGATAAAAGAACCAACGACTTCAAATATTAATAAGAGACAGAATTCAATAACTCCATGGGTTCTACTACAATAAATGGGCATTCGGATGGTTAACTTACCTGTTTGTAGTTTACAAATGATGAGAAAAAAAAGAAAGGAAACACAAACTAGGTCATTATACGCGGCAGACATAAAAACACATAAATGCAATCTTAGTATCAGGGCTAATTTTGTGCTGTTGGAGTTGAATGTCATTCACAGTAAGACAGAATTCCTAAACTCAACATACAGGTTTCCTAATTCCTACTTTTATTTATTTTATTTTTTTTACCTTAAATACTAAAACAGTGCAGTTTTAAACATACATTATCATCCATTATATTCTGTTGAAGTTTAAGGTTTTGAGAACATGAGTTAAGGAAGCAACTTGCATGGCCTTCCTTGCATTGTGTTTGTTTTGATAAATGACATTAACATAGTTGTGTGCACCAATATGCATCTTTTGACTCCAAGTCTTCCATACAGATAGTAACTCCTCAGGCTTGCACTAGTTGACTAACAACAACGGTAAGAGATAATGTGTGGGATTGTGTGCAACTGTGTGTCCTACAAGAATCGAGAGAAAGCACAGATCATCACTTGTCAAGAGTGTAGTTTGTTGCAACCAAGATAAGGAGACGTAATGGAGAGACAAGCTGGTTCTCTTCCCTCAATATAATGAATCAAATAATATGTACACAGTTCAATAAATGTACCTGGCATGCAGAGGAGACGTGGGATTATTTTGAAATATAACAATATTATGATTGCGTTGCAAAATTGATGACAGAACATTGTTGAGTCACTTACGATCTTGCGGAACTTCGATTGTCACTGATTCGTGCCATAGCAGCAGCTGTAATGACATTAAAGCTAGGGCCAAATGCCCACGATGCCTAGACATTTCTCCTCCTTTGATTAGTCGGTCTCACCACTCCTGACAGACTTGATACTTCTCCAGGTCAGTCACACAGCTGACCTGTTAACAGACATGGACAGATAGTTGTCTATGTCAGTTGAAGACTGCACTGACTGTACTGTAGGTATATGTACAATGACGCGTATGTGTGTGAGCGTGTGTGTGTGCGTGTCCGTGTGTGCGTGCATGTTTTTGGTGCATTAGTGTACTGCAACGTGTATCAATGAAGGCATAATAGGCTGTATAATGGCCTACATTCACAGCTGAATCTGTGTGCGGCTCTGGAGCTAAAATAGCTTTGAACAGGGATAAGCAACTTAAATGCTGGTGGGGGGTCATACTTTTCCATCAGTGGTACTTGGGGGGCCACAATGGCCCGCGCATTTCCTAACCGAATGTATAACAAAAATGCCATTTTAAATGTGAAAAAAGTATGCCCGCTTAAAATATTTCATTTTGCAAATTAGTAGTAAATGCATGTGTAACAGATCCACTCGTAAAATGTTTACAGCAATTTAAAGCATGCATGTATTTTGCAGGCGGAAGCAATGTTCTTCCATTGGATGACAAAAGGTACAATCAACTTGTGTATGGAACTGTTGCTATTTCTTCAACAGAATAAGTTATTCAACCAACTAATACACTCCAAAAGAAAAGCTGAGGTTATTCAATGTTTTAAATGATTCACATAGACTGATGTGTCTTTGACTTCCAGCAAGCTGGAATGTCAGGATTTTGGTTGAGGAGCAGAACCCAAATGCACGGAAGCAAGTCAGGGAGTGGTTCAAAGAGGTATTTAATTTAAAGTTAAAAAAAAAAAAACTACTCAGGACCGGACGACAGATACATGAGACAAGACTGTAAAAAACAGGGAACTAAATGCATACAAATTGACGAGACAACAAGAAACACCTGGAGGGAGCTGGTTAACACCAGGGAGTGGACGACAAGCACAGGTGGACAGAATAACCTTTAACGAGAGACATACCAAAGGAACACGACAACAAACACAGACCATGACATCCGTCGCAAAAGTTGGCCCTCCAAACAGGGACCTAGTGCCAATCACCAGTATCTTTAAGTTTCTGGTGGACCTAGCGAATGTTCACAGACTCAATAAACAAATAAACAAGCATTGAAATAGTCTCCAGAGGAAGAGGATAGTATGACTGCGCCAGAGAGCAGTAATGCTACTTAGGTAAAATTAGCACTACTGTACACAGCTACGCCTCATTAAACAATGAGAAAAGGAGAAACGTGCATATGAACTGACTAAACACATGCAAACCGAACCGTTTTTCAAAAGTTGTTCCACCCCTAGATTGTATGTGTGCAAGTGAGTACCGACTCCTACAGTGGTGAGCAACATGACAGACAGGAGAGGGAAGAAGCAGCGCAAAGAAATGTTGAGCAGGTATGTAAAAAAACAGACCATTCATCGAGTCCGTAAAACAACTATCTGTCCATTTTATTCATTAAACAATAACTTGATACAGTGATAATCGCGCCGGGCCGAGTTACTGAGATCACGTGTGATCACACAAGAACAATAACTCAGAAAACTCGATTGTAGACTAGTGATGGAGCAGAATCTTAATGTGTGTGGTGTTCTGTGCTGGGATTATGGGAGAAGACCACACACAATACCACCAAAGGTATTAAACGCCTCATTTTCTATCCATGTTTAGGGTCTGTCACAGATCTTGTGGTTTTTAAGATTTGAAAAAAGTTTTATACGTGCAGCAGGCCTAAATCCATTCCTCCTTCCATCAACTAATCCGTTTCTCCTCACGCAGGTTGCTGGAGCCGATCCCAGCTGTCTTCGGGCAGTAGACGGGGTACACCCTGAACTGATTGCCAGCCAATCGCAGGGCACACAAAGATGAACAACCATCTGCACTCACACTCATACCTAGGGGCAATTTAGAGTGTCAAATCGACCTGCCATACATGTTTTTGGAATGTGTAAGGAAACCGGAGTACCCAGAGGAAACCAACGCAGGCATGGACAGTACATGCAAACTCCACACAGGAAGGCCTAAATTAAATACTGAGTAATTTCAGGAATGGTCTTGTTTGATTTTTATACTTAGAAGCTGAACTGTTGTGTGTTGTGGTCTCAGTTACATGGCTCAGGAGAGTCTGACCCATAAACATCAGAAATTGAAATGAATGAAAATATTTTAAGTATGATACAAATGAAATAAAGATTTAACAAAGCAAAATGATGATGCTGCCTTACGCCCAGCACACCCCAAGCAACGGCCGCACTGTTGCCACTGTGTGCAGTGTTGGACAAATATTTTTCAAGAGTGGCTGACCGTAGACCACAAGTTTTACTGCAATTCACAATTTGCCACATTGTAGATGTAACAGTCAATCTTAAATACCATGCCATATCACATGAGCTTTCAAAACTAACATATAAATCCCCAGCCAGCCGTTAAATTTGTGCGTCTGCCCTCCGGTTTACGAGTCGATACTACCATAAAAAAATATCGATATATCCCCTCCACGAGTGCAGGCCCTTGTTGTTATTCCCAAAATAAACATATATCACAATATCTGGCACTGTCTCTCAGTTCTGGCAGTCTCAGAAATGTCTGCTTCAAGTGCATGTTAGGCAATGGATCCACGAGAACAGACAAGCATTTACAGTCTACAACAAGGCTTTGGTTGCAAATAACACGTTAAGCTTGTAATCTTGTCATCAAACACAACAATTTGATTTGGATGTGGATAACTCTGTATTAATCCCCAAAGCTTCTTTCGATTATGCAACATCTACACAATGTTTAAATCCTAAGAAAGAGGGTCAAGATCCAAATCAGGGGGAAGACGTATTTGACTTTCTGCCAGAAGGCAATACTCCATCCATCCATTATGTGGGTTGGTGTTGGAGCCTATCCCAGCTGCCTTCAGGCTACCCTAAACAGGTAGCCAGCCAATCGCAGGGCACACGTGCCCACACTCACACTTAGGGGCAATTTAGAGTGGCCAATCAACCAACTATGCATGTTTTTGGAATGTGGGAGGAAACCGGAGTACCCAGAGAAAACCCACGCAGGCCGGAGAGAACATGCAAACTCCACACGGGAAGGTCGTAGCCGGAATCGAACCCACGACTTCTGCACTGGGAGGGCATCGTGCTAACCAGTCGTCCACCGTGCCGCCCCGGCAATAATCATTAGCACATATAAAACAAACAAACAAGTATCTTAACAAGAAAGGTCATATATAAATAAAGTTGTATTGTATTTTTTTTTTTAACATAAATTACATAAACGTTCACTAGCATTATGTACTGCAGAAAATGATCCGAAAGGGGATCTATGAAGTTCTATGAGTTTTACTTAGTGTGTGAATGAGAGTTGGGGGTGCAACATGAGCTGAGCAACGGGTCCAAAAAATCTAAAAGTAAAATAAAAAGTTAAGCTCACGCTGCATTTAGATTCAGTAAAAAATCTGTATTGACATGTGCTTTGACTACATTTTTTTAAAAACACAAAGTTGCAAGAAAAAGTATATGAACACTTTGGAATTACCTAAATTTATATGTATATTGGATAGAAATTCTGATCTGATCCTCATTTAAGGCACAACCATGGAAAAGATAAATCGGCATAAACTGACGCCACACCTCTTGGCTGACTGACTTTTCCGAGAGCTACGTCAAGTCTTAAATCATCCAACCAAGTTGAATGTGATGATATTAGAGGTGTTGGTTAAAGCTGCCCTGATTAAAAACAACAACACACAACAGAAGCGTTTCTCACACAAAAGCATCTAAGAGTACCTAGAGTCATGAATTGATAACTACCAGTGTTGTGTTCGTCAACGATGAGGATGACAAAAATATTTCATTAACGCCCCTTTTTTCATGACGACAACAAGACGATGACGAGCTATAAACGAGGTTATTTGATGACGAAAACATGACGTGACGTACATGAAATTTTCGTTGACGAGACGAGACTGGACGAAATTGTTAGTGTGTCGTTCGTCAGACGCTCAAAATTTATGACATCCTTTCCCTTCTGTCTTTCATAACATTGCTATGAAGTGCAACCTATCTTTCGTTTGGGCACGCCCACCACCGGGACAGCAAGCAGGACGCACCGTCACACTTACTGGTGTCGCACGAGCACGCCTGCGGTCATGTGTCTTGGCTCGCACACACTGACACGCTTTTCCTTTGACGGACCATGGCGACTGGGACACTCGCAAGGCTACTTCGCTCTGATAACCGCAAGCTGGTGCAAGTAAACATGACGTATGTTTGATAGAGTTTGTACTTGTGTTACTGTACTTTTGAACAAGTCTACTACAACTCTATGTTGTTAAAACGTTTTTATTTTATGTTGCTTTAAGTGAAATAAAGCCAGTTACAGGATGGCCGAGTGGTCTAAGGCGCCGCGTTCAGGACCCAGTCTCCCCAGGAGGCCTGGGTTCGAATCTCGAATTTCCCCATTGTGGGACTAATAAAGGCAATATTATTATTATAAAACGTTTTGGTTCTCGGCTTATTTTGGAGCAATGAACATTGATTCCACTGTTACATTATCTGTTTGTCATGCATAATCCTGAATAGTCCAACAGAAAGTCTTTGCTATTGAGAGGAAAACCTTGTATGGCTATTTTTAACTAAAACAGACTTGAGTTTTGGTCTAATAAATTAACAAAAACGAGACAAACCTTTTTTGTGTGTTTCCGTAGACCAAAACCAACTAAAACCTTTTTGAGTTTTCGTCGACTAAAACCATTTTGAGTTTTCGTCGACTAAAACTCGACTATAACTATCACGAATAGGAATGACTAAATCTGACGAAAACTAATAAGCATTTTCGTCCAAATGACTAAGACTAAATCTAAAATGCGTGTCAAAAACAACACTGATAACTACTGAACTAAGTGAAGCTGAAGAGAGTCAAGAAAGCATCTCTGAAACTCTTAATTAATCAGTCCATGAAAAAAGAGATTGTCAATAAACAAAGAAAGTTCAACACGGATTGTGTGACAACACGGATTGTGTGACAATCAATCTAAGTTATATTCGGGGTCAAAAGGTGAAACACGGCAAATATAACAAAAATGCAAAATCATTGTAGCTCACATACTAAACCTACAGAACAATTGTAGTTATAATATAACAGTTCTTAGCATTAAACATCCACTAAAAATACTTAGTTTTTCATTTAATTAAATATAATATGGCACAGAATTGACATTGAAATTGTTGTGCGCTTTTTTACTATACTGTATAAAAGTATTTTTTTTAATTCAACATATAAATGGAGAATATAAATTTATATTATAATGTAAGGTAAGCAAATAAAAAGATACATAGAGGAATTGTTTTCTCTACATTCAGTTGCATTTGGAAAGGTTAAGTAAAAATTCTCAAAGAAAACCTTTTTCTAAAAGAGTCAAAAGACATCACAGATCATATTTAAATTCCTGTGAAACAGCGAGACTGTGAAAACAGTACAGTATTTGCATTACCACATCCACTTCCCCCACAGCTACTTGTCTGACCTCTATATAGCCTCTAACACAACACTGCAGATTCATCCATCCATCCATAATCTGAACCACTTCTCCTCACAAGGGTCACGGGGGGTGCAGGAGCCTATTCCAGCTGTCTTCGAGCAGTACACCCTGAACGGGTTGACAGGCAGTCGCAGGGCACACAGATGAACAACCATCCACGCTCAGACTCAAACCTAGGGGCAATTCAGAGTGCCCAATCTACCTGCTATGCATGTTTATGGAATGTGGGAGGCAACCGGAGAACCCTGAGGAAACCCACGCTGGCACGGGGGAGAACATGCAAACTCCACAGAGGAAGACCAGAGTCGGAATCTGCTCCTCCACTGAAGATCCAATAAATAGTAGTCCATCCATCATACACAATTAGCCTCAGCATTCTGCAATGGTCTGGCTGAGACTGGTGGGAGCAATTCATTAATTTACAAATAAGTAAATACTAAATGGACAACCCCTTCTATAAGCCCTCAACTTATCATAGTGGAGGGCAGGGTCACCCACGGTAAACAGTTCATTGATGAGGGACCAAACAAAGTACGGTGCTGCTTCTCCACATTGAGAGGAGCCAGGTGAGGTGGCGAGGGCATCTGATTAGGATGACACCTGGAATCCTCCTTGTTGAGGTGTACCGGGCATATCCCACCGGGAGGAGTCCCAGGACGTGCTGGAACACCTGAGCATCCACGTGGAAGAGCTTGATGAAGTGGCTAGGGACATAAAAAGTCTGGGCATCTTTGTTAAAGGCGCTGTCGCAGCGACCCAACCCGGAAGTAAATGGATGGCTGAATGTACAACCAAGGCATAAGTGAGTGAATTCTGAAAATGGTTCACATAAGGTATTGATCCATAGCCTGGGACGAAAACAACGTTAAATAAAATTTCTAAATGAGTGTTGAACTGAAAAAAATTAGGAAAACCAAGCTCTTGACAACTGAGGATCAGTCAGATGAGGCCCAGTCACTCAAGTTTATCTCTGTATACATACAGTGATATCTTACCTTAATAATGACGAGGACACCTATATTTCGTGTGTGACCACTTTGCAGACCTGATGAGACAGAAAACAAAAGAGATATTAGTCATCTTTATTTTGTAGATGTTATATTAAAGCAGGCTCAAATTTGTGATGCAAAGCAAGACTGTTTTATGCTCATTAGTGTCTGTTAGCCTGAGCAGAGGAAGAAACATGTTGGAGCCGTGCAGACAGCAGAGACACTATAGACAACACACATGCCTCGGGACTGTCTGCAACGGCCTTGTTTCTCCAACTAGCTTGTGCTTTCAAAGAGCTCATCTGTACGCCAGCCGGGGTCTTTAAGATCACATGATGCTCCTCTGTGCTCTTATTTTATCCATTTTTTTCTGTTGTCCTGGGTTGTTAGGCTCACACTTATACAGACAAACACTATAACATAGTCTGCCTGGAGGCTTGAAAAGACTCACTCAAGACTACACAATAAAAATACAGTATGCACACAAAGTGTCTGCGAGAGCAACAAAGCCTCACATATTGACACACAAAAGGAAATGTTATTGATAAGAAGATGAAACATGTACATAAGTTACCTATTATCCACTGCCGTACAATATACACACACACGCATTAGTGCCAGTAATATACCTCAAAACCATGCTTACGGGCACCTCAACAGTCCTCTGGAAGCAATCTGGCATCTCTCAAACAATCAGTTGCTATTTATGCCCACAGTGGGACTCAAACTGGGATCTTGTAGTTTCAGAATGCAAGTTCTTACAGATGAGCGACTGTCTCCCCAGAAACCCAAACCAAGATCCCTTCTGACTGCAGTATGTTACATACGGAATATCTGGAGAAGAAATGTTTAACTGGGTTAAGTGCATTGCCAAAGGGCACACTAGTTTATTTGCCCCACTTGAAGTGGACGTATATGACTAACACTGCCATGTGCACACAAACAGAAACAAACACAAAACCTTTTTGACATCATCTGAGCGCAATGTTTCCAAGTTGTTGTGTTTTTCGCAAGCACCACATTTTTATCATATGAAATTGCTGGATTAGATTGGATGCTTGCTTGTCATTTCCATTTAAATTTATTTTCTTTGTTGCAGCCGCCAACTGACTGCCCTATTGATTCTAGTACTTGGAATTGCTTCAGTAGGAAGTTAAAATTTTGCATCTCTAATTATTCTGTACAATGAGCTTATGCATTTCAGTATGTTTTATTAATGCAGGTTTCTGACATTTACATACTATAAATCCAATAAACAAATAATGATTTTTTTTTTTTAATCGTTTTGGGGGGAACTATATTTTGAACCATCCACGTGCAAATGCTGTTTGTCCTTAAAAACTGAGCTTTTGTTTCCAAAACTGTCTTCGACATCCGTGTGTGGATGAAGGCTTTTGTTGCTTGTGACATGCTCTAATGCAGGGGTGGGCAAACCTTTTGATTGGTGGGCCACAATGGGTTCTAAAATTTGACAGAGGGGCCAGACCAGGAGCAGATGGATGGAGTGTTTTGGTAACCTCACCTCATCGGAGAAAAAAAATACATTTAATTTCAAATGATAATGAACAAAAGCATGACAACAAAATATCTGTCTATGACACACCACACTATTTAGAAAATAAAAGATTAACAAGGTTTATTCATTCAATTTTTTTCAAGTTCGGCGGGCTGGATTCAAACGTTTAACAGGCCGCATGTGGTCCCCGGGCCGTAGTTTGCCCACACCTCCTCTAATGTATTTTAAACTTTACTTCACAAAAGAATGCGTTCTTCCATTTTGTGCAAAGACAGACATGTGTGAAATCTTTAACAGACACAGCCAATTAAAAATTAAAAACTTGCCTCCTGGGCTCCACATACAGCAGCTCTAGTTACCGAGGCATCAAAATGTGCAACCAAATCTGCAGATTCCGCTTTTTTTTAGCAGTCTGAGAGAGCAAAATCCGCTTGAGAGCCAAGTTTTCTTGAGGACAGAATTTTATTTTAACAATATACCGTTTTAAATCCATATCCACGTAGATTTGGATATGTCTAATAAAATACATTGCATATACAATACAAAGAAAAAGCACTCTATTTTTAAGTGAACTCAAGTTTCCCTACTTCCCCATATATCATTGTCTTCACTGAATTAAATATTACAATGCATAAAATCAGACCACGTGCGATAAACTTATTGGGGGGGGGGGGGACATATCTTGGTGCTCATACTTTGCTATCAGCTGTCCAGGCCTCCACACAAGAATAAATGGAATGTGTGAAGTGAATAAGAGAATACCGAATAACAGTCGAAGACTCCATTAAACATGCTCTTTTCCCCATCTCCTGGGATAACGACTGCGCATTTGGATGAGAGTGTGGAGACTTTGATGTACAGTCTATCACCTGCTTTTCCCTGCTGACCTGCAACTGGGTGAGTCCTAATGAATGTCCCAAAGGCCACCAGCTATGGTCTTTTAACGCACTCGTGCACACACACTCAAATAAATGGCTCTTACTCACACAAAGGTCACAGGTTACATGTTAAAGTGGTTGTGGGGGACGGGCTTGTGTCAGTTACATCATTTCCGTAGCGCAGATGTCTTTTCAAGGAGTTGCCATGGCAACCACTGTTGAAAGCCGATGGGATAATTGAGAAAAATGTGGGGGAGGCGAGGCTTGGTATTTGCATGAAATGAGCTAATTAGTAGTGATTGTGTCATCGGTGTTTCTTTACAAACAATAAAGAGAATGATAAATGATTAAAAAACAAAAGCTAATTCCTTTCTGCAGCAGCAAAATATACTTCTTACATTGCCAATGAATATTATCGTGCAATGTTGTGATCAGACTAAAAAAAAAAAAAATCATTGTTCCACTTGTAGGCGAGTAATGCTCTTGTATTTGTGAGTTTAACTGACTGATTCTCGGGTCTCTGGAATCGGAGCCTTTAATTGCAAGTCAACATCATCATTATGCAACATTTTGAGTTTGGTGTAAAAAATGAACTGGCAAAGTGGTATTCATGTGAACACTAAAAGAGTTATTCTAATTCCTTTATAAATACAGAGTTGCAGCATTTGTTCCAACTTTCTGCTTTTGAGCAGGTCAGCAAAGTCTTCTTCAATTAACACTTTGCCCATGAGGGGCAAAACAAAGCAGTGTCAGATTGCAAACCCAGCACACTGCACAGCTCAAATCCCCCAGGGAAGGTGTGATGTAGCAAACAAGACTTGAGGATAGAGGGGTGCAAGTTGAATGAGCTGTTGTCAGGAAATAAGTGTGCGTGTGCGTGCGCGCGTGCGTTCATATCAATGCACGTGTGTATGGATGTCATGCTTGGAAGGAGCTGCGGCTCAATGATGCTGACTGACCTACTTTTGATCAAAAGAGGGAAAGAACAAATGAATGGAACGTGGAAGAGGCGATCGGGTGCTATGGGATGACAAGCGAAGAAAAGAAAGATCAAGATTAGGAAAAAAGAAAGATGCACAAGGAGAGTGAGAACTGAGTTTGAATTGGAAAAAATATTTAGTGTCTTGCAAATAAGGTTGATTGGAAAAAATTGAGAAGGCTGTGAAGAGACAGAGGAGATATAGAAAAAGAATACAAAGCTGATTGATTGGTCGAGTGTTCGAGGGCTTGCTCTGTGGAGGCGGGCCTTACAGGGAGATTCCAGATAAATCAATCCAATGCTTCCCAGAGTGATATTAGCCAAAGCACATTCTGGGTCCACATATCAGAGTCATCTTAAATTATGTCTTGCAGCAGATGGGGAATACACATGTCCAAGAATCACAGCATTACACAGATCAAGATTAAATGATACATTTGGACTTAAGCTCATGACAACTGACATGATGGGCAAAAACAAAATGTCTTTTAACCTCGTCGCAAAACTGCTTATGCTGTTCAGGGTTTGGTGAAGAACAGCCTATAGTAAGTGACATTGGGCAAGAAGCAGGCTACACCATGAAGTGTTTGCCAGTCATCCATCAGAAGTCGGGGCACATACAAGTATTATTTGGTTTAATGGAGTTCCTTTTCTATGGTGATACTATAACCTGAATTTGTACTTGTACATATGTAATGGTGGCAATCCTGCGTTTTCCAGTCACACCTGGGCTCTGCACTGCCACCGCATCACCGGTTGGAAGTCAAGTGCACTGAATGCTAAGTGAACAGCTCGAGCCACTAAACTCATTGGCATCACACTCTTGAGGATTCCGCCGAGCGATGTTCGGCTAACGTACATTCATCCAGCACATGCTGGCTGTCACACGTAGTCAACAACTTTATCTCAGTTGTTCATGTTTACTTGCCCTCCTGAAATAATTGAAATAAATTCACTTGAGTTATACAGGTTGTAGTTCACTTAAATGATTAGTTTTTAAAGATCCACTGTAGATCAGATCCAGATTTAAATAGCTGGAAAAAGAAGCTGAAATATGGAACTCTTGGGGCAAATCTTGTCAAATGTCTCACAACAAATTTTCTTGTGTCACTTATATGTAGTCCATCAGATTTCAGAACCAGACATGCTATTGTCCTGCTTGCGCTATAATTTATTCATCAGAACCTGAGGAGAATGGAAAGAGCTTGCACTTAGGCCATGTAATATAACAAACAACACTGACTCAGTGACGGTCTGTTAAGCGACTTATTCCACCTCTTAATAACACCATAACGTGGCAAAATAATGTCCAAAAACGCTATATAATAATGCCTGGCATTAAAGAAGAAAGAGAGGCAGTTGCCTTTACCTTTCCATACATCACATCACTCCAAACAACTCTAAGCTACTCTAGCTGTAGAGTTCATACAATATTGCTCTGAAAGTGCCCCAAAAATTAACATCCGAAATAAAACAAATAAAACAAACCAGCCAGCATTGGTGCTGGTTGACCTCATAAATTTTCTTGAAAAATGTGCCTTGAAAATGAATGATTAATCATGTTCGACATTGTCCATCCTTGTAAATCAATCTTTGGTGAGCATATTAAGATCAACCAATCAGAGGACTAAACATGGCAGACTACGTAGCTGAATAAATCAGATAATGGAAAAATGCAGACATCACTCTGCGGTGAATCTAAAATGTGATGTGAAAGCCAGCTAAATCAGTGGTTTATGCGTGCGTGTGTATGTGTTCAATATCAGTACTCAGGATTCGGACGGCCTTGAGCAGATTGTATTTATATGGCAACACTGATATTTTACTGAGTTTCATACCATCAAACTACACGAGTTACCGTATTTTCCAGACCATAGGGCGCACTTTAAAGTCCCAAATCTTCCCCAAAACAAACGAGGCGCAGGCGCCTTGTAAAGTGACGCGCCCATATGCGCCCATTATATGGACTGAGCATCGGCGCCTTGTAAAGTGACGCGCCCATATGCGCCCATTATATGGACTGAGCATCGGCGCCTTGTAAAGCGACGCGCACATTATATGGACTGAGCATCACTCTCGACCGTCAACCCTTTTACTCATTGGGCTGTTCAGAATGCATGTTAGCACTCCCTGCAGGTCAAAGTCTGAGTCATCTATGCTTCGAATTGACCGTGACTTATACATTATGTGACTATGGTGTTTGGGTGATGGTGTAGGAGAAAGCTGGACAAAAGGCCAGCTGTCCACAATGTTGTAGTCTGTCTTATCATTTATGTTATTGCAAGCAAGAAACGTCCCAGGTTTAGACAACAGACTGCAAAAAGCCCAAAGCACAACACGCACATCTCTCTCAACAGCCATGCACATCTCTCTAAACAGCCATGTGATTGGCTGAGTCTGAGTGGCTCCCAAGAAGCCATTGCTATAATCCTTTTGTGTTATTTTTATTTCTTTTGGGTGTATAGATGGCATGAGTGATACATGATAATCTTATTTCTTTGTTTCATTGTTTGCTTGTATGATGAGTTTTTTTGGTTTTGATTTGAAACCGTGACTCTAAGGAGTGTGGTGACCAGTGAAGTCCCTCCCCTGACGTTGTCTCGAAGACATATTCCCATGACACCTCTTATTGGTTAGAGGCAGTCTTATTGCCAGTGATACCTTATAGTTTCAGGGCATCTGTCATTGATTTGGGGTGATACCTCTGGCAGCCATCCTTTGAGGGATTGAGTCCTGGTGAGCTGGCATCAGCTAGCGCGAGCCGGAGCTAGCGCGAGCCGGAGCTAGCGCGAGCCGGAGCTAGCGCGAGCCCAGCTAGCGCGAGCCCAGCTAGCGCGAGCCGAGCCAGCGCGAGCCGAGCCAGCGCGAGCTGACCCGAGCTAGCGCGAGCCGAGCCAGCGCGAGCCAGCGCCTGGCCATAAAAATACGTTACTCTAGTTTGACTATTTAGATAAAAACTACTTTGATAAGACTTTGAATGAACTTAAATCTCCAAAATACATAATAACTGATGCTAACCAGGGTTAGATTCAGTTCAGTCGTATCTAGTAACTTGGTGTCTTTTTATTGCTTCATGGTGTTGGGGCAGAGCATATTTAGATATTACATTTAATACAGTCATGCTTTCTTTTCTGATGTCCCCGGATTATACAATTGGAGTGTCAGTCAAACGGCATCTTATCCACACAGATACGAAAAAAAGTAATATGAGCCATAATATTGCTATACAAAAAAAGGAAAAGCAAGCCAAGCAAATCACACAACCGCATGTTGGTTGAAATCCAAATCCTTTGCAGCTCACCCAGAACCGAGGATCAATGGAAGCTCATGCCCTCTGAATGGGTGTTATAAAAGGCAGGAGACCCCAATCAGTTTGTTGCCCCCTGTCAGTTTCAACCCATCACTGACACAAAGAAAGAATGGAGGGATGCGTACAGTGAGGTGGACTGGGGGAGGAGAGGCAAGAGGTTAAAGGAAAACTGAACGAAAACGCCAAATGAAACATGCAATGGACAAAAAAAAGATTTTATAAGGGGGCAAAGTGAAACTACAAAATAAGATTTCCAAGGTTAGTTACATATAACACAGCAGTTAAACAAGGTTTTCTTATTTCTCAGATGAACATGGACATTCTTTTGTTTTTCTTTTTCTTTTTAAATTAATTTCCCTCTCAGACGTGACCATTAAAGTACCACTGACCAAAAAGGACTCATTATGCAGCTTGGCCTCTTCCTTTATTTTTCTTTCTACATGAATTAACAATGAATCTCACTCCTCAATATGCTGTCTGAAATATTGACGACCACGTGCCGACATCCAAATCACACTAAATACATTGCCCCTCACCTTTGTCACGACATCACATATTCATGACAAACAAAGAGACCATTTAGTGATGCCTTCAGGCACACTGCTCACAGTAAAAGCCACTCCTACCCGCTGGCAGCCCCGAAGGCATGTTCATTGTCCAAAATAAAATGCTTTTCCAATCGCACTACTGTATCTTTTCAAGCATCACAACTATACTCATTAAAATATATCCACATCAAAACATTAGCTGAGTTACATCATTTATTTTATTGCACATCCCAGTCCTCAGACAACATAACACTAAGAATAATGCAAGGACAAGACCAGAAAATCTGATGTCTGAGATGGGTGACCAGTTTTGGTGTTTGAACCAAAAGATGGACATCAAAGAAGACAAACACCAACGTAAACCACAATCGCTTCTGTGCAAAAGATGAATGCCCATTGCCACAACCTCCACAATAGACTTTCAAGTATATGTCAGAATTTTTCAATCCTTTGTGCGGAAATAAATGAGATTGTACAGTCTGGCCATGTATGTCCCAGTAGTTCTATTCACAATCCCACACGGCAAGAAAAACACTTCATCTTGTTTTTACTTTTATTTTTTTAACGCATCCTTAATTTTGCATTTGCAAATTCATTTTTTTTTATTAGTCTGTATTTTTATCTGCAATATATTCATAATGTGCATCATTTCCTTATTCACCATCATTTGCTCCATGTATAGAAACCCTCGGTAACAATGTCGGTCAACATACAACCTCATTAGCACATCTGGATTTCACTTTGTGCTCCCCCAGTACCCCTCAATATCAATCCCCCCTCCTTTTCAACTTCATCCTCTCATTCCTGTCCAATGAAAAACGCCCCCAGTCAGCAGGGCTCCCTAGCAACAGTGACACGAGAGAAAAGACGGATGAAAATGGGGGCAGAAAAATATGAGGGAGATAAGGGTAAGGAGGGCTAAAGATGGCGAGTGTGCAACTGAAGGCCATGTGAGTGTGTGCGTGTGTGCACGCATGTAAAAAAAAAAATACATTGTAGGCAGGAAGAACTTAAAGGTGTGCTCAAAGGGACAGAGAGAAAAAATGCACTCACTGTTTTTTTTTATCTTTGACAATATGTGTGTATCTGTACACATGTGCACAGGTGTTTCTTCATTGTATTTGTTCGATCATAGAACAAAAGCTGAACTCAACAAAATGAAAATGTACTGTGAACACCAAGGACAGCAATTCAAATCCTGGCCACCAGTGCAGTCTCAAACTGTGTGGATGTCATATCTTTACCTGAGTCTGCACACAGCCTTCACGAATGCTTACTACATATCCATATATAAAGAAAAATAACAATTAAAAGTGGGCCTCCATTCTCAGAGGTTTTGTATCTTCACACTTCAGACTAAAGACTTCAGATGTAACCACACCCTGAAGTCAAGGGCAGTGGGGTGAGTATTATAGTAACTTATTGAACTGGAACAGGACTGCCTCTTTGAAACAGGGGTAAAAAATAAGGCCGATAGACCAAATCCAGTCCCTGTACAGCACAGGTGTCAAACTCAAGTCCCGGGGGACAGATCTGGCTCGCGACCTCATTTTATGTGGCTCGCAAAGGGCTAATCATGGGCGTCAACTTCCTGTTTCAAGCACATTGTCTTCACTTTTAACAATATTGAGGTATGAGATATTGTCATTTATTTGCTACCAATCCTCCCCTTTTAAAATAAATTGGAATAAAAAATAACAAACAATTACTTACTGGCTTCTGATTTCAAAACTGGCTTTCCATTAATTTGTTGTATGTATATGATAACACAAGGTGATCATTCATCTGTGTTTGACTTGCAATGACATTAAATGTTTTCCTGTTTACCTAAAAGATGAGCAGTTTACTTAAAAACCAAACGGACGGACAGTACACAGCCAAGAGTGATTTTTGGCATACCGTTACACCCTTAGCAATTGGACATTAATGTGTTTTCACAATTAAAACAGGCGCCCTGAGGGCAACCTTACCTGCAATGTGCTGGAAATGAGTTTGACACCTTCACTCCAAAAAGATTATGAAATGTGTGCTCAAGTAATCGTGTGTGTGAGTGTGTGTGTGTGTATATATATATATATATATATATATATATATATATATATATATATATATATATATATATATATACATATATATATATGAATATTTAAGGAGATTATCAGACTGAGGCATTCTGGGAGATTATCAGCATGTCATTTTTTAGTGTTATTTTCTTTTTTTTATAATAGGGTGTTTTCACTTATTTATATATTACATTATATTTACTTTTCACCACACACTGGTAAAACAATTTAAGTATAACTTAATTTTGGGGTTGGAATGGATTAATTGCATTTCCATTCATATTAACAGGAAATATTACCTCTGTTAATGAATGTTTCAAATTGCAAACAGGTTTATGGAACCAATTAAGTTCGGAATCTCAGCATCGACTGCATGTGGAATAAAGTCTTGTAATAATTCTTGATTTGTGGCGCATTTTGATGAAAGCCTGTCACTTCCACACATTAAGCCACCTTGGAAGTGTATTTCATTTCTTTTATAGTCTATTTATTCTTTGTTTTCACAATCTCTTCGAATTGTTCCTTTTTTTGATAGAAAGCAGGCAAACTGTATTTTATTGAACATATATTTGTAATTCACACCAACTACAGAGCATGTTTGTGTTAGTGCACACAAGCGTGTGTGGGTGTGCATGGGTAGTTAGCATGTCTTCCAGGCCTAATTTTCTGAGATGGGCCCATCTGCCTCGAGGTTATGGTGGTGATTAAAGTATTTCTGCCATTGGCTGGTCTGGCTTGTTGTCTCAGTCACACACAGACACGCAGGCACACAGTTGTCCTTTCCCATGTCTCTACATAATTATATTATTACCAAATTTCATTTACTCTGAACAGACACTGTCTCTCTTTTTCCCTTCCTTTCTTGTACTAAATGATATTAAATCTGTACAAAATCTATTTAGTCCTCCATGAGGTGAATGTGTTTTACCATCTGCAAGCGCATAGTGATCAGTAGCATCTCTGTTTCTCATCTCCCTTCATAAATATACAATATTATGTTCAACCGTCCAGTCATCCTATCCTTCAAAACATAAATTACAGTGACATTAATGTATTAAATAATTCACATTGATTTCTCATTTTGTGTGTGTTGTCTTTACAAAATTGTGCACATATGTTTGAGTGTATGAATGGAGAAAGAAATTCCATTGAGTTCCCCACAGACGAAGGTGTTAAAATGATAGACATGTCAGTGCATGAGTGTTTGCCAGTAATCACCAGTGTAGCAGAGTGGTTAAAAATGTGCATTTGAGATAGTGCGATTCAAACTTTCAGGGAGGATGAGAGAGAGTGAGCGAAAGAGAGACAGAGAGAGAGAGAGAGAAAGCCCATGCATGCGATGAAGTGCATGTCGCTGCTGAAGAGTAAATGATACATATTTAACATATTCATTTTGTTTATATTTTTATTATTAATTTGCTAGTGAATGCTTTCTGCCAAGGAACCTATTTTGTATTTTAATTTAAAGATGCATATTATTTACTTATTGATGTAATGGTTTTAATAATGTCTTAATTCATTGTTTTTAGATGTGATGGTGTTATTAACATTTTAATGATTGTTTTATCTCTGATTGACGGCACTTTCTTACAGTTGAAGTTGTAATGCAGCAAGAAAGGCAAATTTAAATTAAAAAAAAAAATGTAAGCCCTGCTTTTATTGCAATGCCACCACAACCGGACAGGATTTGAATTGGGTGCTGGATGCCATCTCCCATGGATGCTCAGGTCCCTGTGCTACCTCTCCGCCCCTCCCCAATAGTGACGGGGTTGCTATTTAAATATTTTGAAGATGGTTTTGATGAGAATTTGTTCAATGAATTGGTATCTACAATGATTCGGCGGGACTGTCCCACGCTGGTTTCATATTTATGAATGAAGTCCAGTGACCACCAACACACATACGCAAAGCGTCGAATCGGGCAACCCGTGCCTCGATCAAATACACAAAAATTGTGTTTGACCGCATGTGCCGCAAAATAAATCTCCTTTTAGGCAGTCTGAAATTTAGTCTAATTTTTGTAACCAAATTTACAGATGCGCTAGTGAGCGAGACAGAAACACCAGTGCAGCTACCGAATTCACGAACACGCTGATCCGGACGGACCCTTGTCCCAGCTTGAAAATGACAAGGTGCCCGTTTTCTTGCCGAGCACAGACTACTTTCTGTTACCAAATTGGCGGATTACTCGGAGGCAAGGCAAATTCGTACGCCGGACTGCCCAGGTGCAACACAGCCCCAAAAAGGGACATACGTGGGCACGAAAATGAAATTACGCCCTTTTTTATGCTGAGCGCACGGGTGCCAATCTACCAAATCAGGGAATTTAGATTGCGCTTTGCGCTTCACTTGCACTGAGGAGGAAAATGGAGCCCTTAATGTCTAACACATACAGAGAAACATAATAAAATCCGGGAACACATTGTGCTGCCAGCAGCTATAAATGAAATGTGGTTTGGTGAAAACGGAGTTTTGTTTATCAAACAAAAATTCTGTCCAAGTCTGCCGGAGCCAAAGGAACTCTGATCAATGTTTATGCACGAAACTCAAGACCTTGTAAAGTTTGATTGTGGAGTCAGTTTGGAAAATGTGATTGTTGAACGTGTTTTTCAAGTTTCTGAGTTGTTGATTTGCTCAAGCAGTGTGAGGCAAGAGTAGCAAGGAATTTTGAGAAACACATTTTGCAGGACACCTTTGCTTTGAATGTGTATATGTATATATCTATATTGGGAACTGTTTGAAGAAGAGTGACATTACATTTCACTGCATCATTATTAACTTGGCATGGGAACTCACAGGATGCACACAGGCACAACAAATAACAAGCCAATCATGTGTAATAGTCATTTTTGAGTTGGAAGAAGAACAGAAAAAATATGGCCCGTTGCGACAGCATCATTGGTCCCAAATTAAAGGAACTATTTCACGAATGAGTGGAGCAATGGCCATTGGCAAGCTGAGCCCTTTGTCCCAGCCGATCAAGCGACTCACTCGGTGGGAAAATGCATGCAAAATCACGCCCTAAACTGCATTTTTAGACAGAGGGCAGCCCAAATGCAACACATTTTAAAGTAGTCAGTAAAATAATAATAAAGGTGGACAGTATCATGTAGCTCTGCGGAAATCTTTTGATGACAGCGTTGCTATTGCATTTCTATCTAATCCATCCATTCATCCATTCTCTATGGCGTTTGTGTTCCTTAGCGTCAAGTGGAAGCTTGGGCCAATATCAGCTGATTTTGTGTGAGAAGCAAGGTACACTCTGAGTTGTTCCTAAGCTAGTCGGAGGCTATTGCATTAGTTTGAAAGCCCAAGGTTGCATGGTGTTAAATGTAGGTTGTCACTGTACATGATACTGTGTCTTAGTGAAGCAGACAGATGTATCCCAGGGCCTTTTATCACATTCATGCACTGACAGAAGTATGAGCAGCGATGTAGGTTAAGTACCTGGCTCGGGGGCAACATCTGTATACCCACCTGGACTCATACAAAGTATCCTCATCTTTCCTCTTAAACTAACCCTCTTCTAATTAATTATTTAAAATTCGCAGTCTACAATATATTTTCATAACCACCTTAACAGTAGAAGTTCCATAATATCCCACAAAAATATTGCTCATTTAAATTTCATATTCCTCGACCCTCTTCTTCTTGCTTAAAGTATTTGAAAGCAATTTTCCATCAATCATACATTAGCAGAGATGGCCAGAAAGGTAGCTTTGATTTTATCTATGTATTTGTATAGCTTGAATAAATAAAAGGTTAATCTTCAGGTGGGTAGTTCATTTGTTTTAGTTGGCATTTTTGTAATAAATTCTATCTGACATCACATGCACAGACATGTGTGGGACTGGCAGGCTACTGTCTCTCTTGCTCTCAGCCAACAGATTAACTGAAAAGTCATCCAAAAGCTAAATCTCCACCATTACATAAATCATCAAAAGCACAAATGCAAGGCAGGAAAACAATATCATATTACAAATAAACAGGATACTATGTTCTTTGAATATTTATTCAGAATAATGTACCAGATTTTATCACTGATATGTCTTGGAGTGATTTTGTCAATATTTATACTTGCATTGTATAAAGTGGGAAAATGTTACATTCGGCATTGCCTGTACATTAATAGTTGGAAAGACTTAAAATTCTAATTGTAATTTGCAATGAACCCTTTGGAAAGGCTGCAATGGGGAAAAAAGCAGCATATGTTACTCTTGTTGGCACCAGAACCAATTACCTGGATAGCGGAGTATGTTGGGGTGCAGTTGTTAAAGAAGATTATTACTTACTGATTCTCCATTAGAGCAAATTAATATTATGGTGTCGTTATCGTGTAGCATCCCTCGCATTAACCCCGAACAAAGCTCGTAGCTTGTTCGTGGAAAAATTGGCCTACCCTCAACAGATCCCAAGTACATCCATGCCCCACCTTGCCGTCAAGTATTGTGGAAAATCTATTTCATGCAACTGTCTGACTTTGGTCCCAGCCCGTGTCCCAATCCTCAGCCACTGCCAGTCCCAAGCCCAAATACAAAATGGATGGGTAAAATCAGAAAGGGCACCTGTCATAAAAAGTGTGCCGCACAAATGATATAACTGACTCGCAGTGACAACCTGATTGGGAAAAGACAAAAGTTGTGGTAAAATTACGTAACTTTGCAAATAAAAACTTTATCTAGTAATCTCTTTTTGTGGAACTTCATTCTGTCGTATGAGCCAAAATCTTTGTGACTATTCCACAACACACTGACACCTGGAGGTTAAACAAATAAACTACGAGTATAGCAGGCAAGGTATGGCCCGGGGGTCAGATGTGGCCCACTGCGTTCATTAAACCAGTCCACTTGTTATCATGAGTTGTATAATAATTGCTGTACTACTACTAAAATTGGTTACTAAACTAAAATGTATTATTTCATTATTTGTGTAGTTTTTAATTTATTGTAAATAGTAACATAATAAATATAAAGTGATTGGTTAGTTAATTATGATTTAATTCAAAATAAATAATTAACAAATGATCATTTAATTTTTGTTACGTGGGAGAAAACATGCAAACTCCACATAGGAAGGCCGGAGCCGGAATTGAACATATATATTATTCAAATTGTATTTATTCTTTTTAATGCATGTTCTTCTTAAAAATCAAATGTGACCATTGATCCCAAAAGTTTAGCCATACCTGTCATGATCTGTGTTTTTTGTTTAGTACTTGATTTGTGTTCCTCTCTCATCATGCTTACTGTGTCCAGTGTTTTTCATTTACCCAATCTCTAGTGTTGACCAATCAGGTCCCTCCAACCCTCCGTGACTTGTCGAGGTGTTCCTTGTTGTCTTGTCAATTTGTATGTAGTTCCCTGGTTCCTTTTAGTCCTTGTTGGTTCATTGTCTACTGTCTGTCATCCGTTCCTCAGCATGTTTACGTTTTCACAGTCTAGGTCATAGTCACAGTCATAGTTAGTTTGCTAGTGTTTGTTTTGTTACTTTATCCATGATGTTTTGTACTAGTATAGTAATATTTTTTATTTTCACAGTCCCTTGTTGGTATTTTTGTTTCTTTAAACAAAATACCCCTTTAAATCACTCCCTGCCTCACTTCCCCGCATTTGGGTCCACCTCAGCCAATACCCTGACTATCTTTTATGCAGCAACTGAACCACGTGTAGCACTTTAAGGCAGACATACGAGTCCTCTTAACAAATTCTTTGCAGTGGAAGAGTGAAAGACCTCACTGGCATGTAGTCTTTTTCACTCTTTCTCTCTCTCTCTCTCTCTCTCTCTCACACTCTCTGTTTCATTTTCTGTTTTCTGGCTGCATTAACCTCAGATCCACAGTGCTCCAGAACAAAGAAAGGGCTGTATTTGTGTGTGTCTGTGTTTGTGTGTTGCCGTGTGCTCATGTTCGTGCACGTGTGAGAGTGTTTGTGTCCTTACATGTGTGTGCGTGTGCGTGGGTGCGTGGGTGTGCGTGTGTTTGTGCGCGTGTGTATAACACGTGTACCACAGTGCATATACTGGACATCCATGGTCCTGCATGACACACAAACACATAGCCATAAAAAAAATGAAAAACAAGAAATATCATGTAATCCAACAAACATTGCATGCCCAAAAGTTTACACGTTAACCAGACCACAACACATACACCGATACAAAGCATTATGTATATCGAAGCTCTATTATCACTCAAAGCAAAAGCAAATTCCTTATAGAATTATGCACCAACACACGCAAGCATAATCCAGGCAGTAAAAGGTAACTGAATTCTCCCAATGATATTTATAGAAGTATTAATATTCATGTGCTAATATGGAAGACAATCATCAGTGACATCTTTATCAGCAAGCTCAATACGTCATCAGTCTCAGGCTAATTTAACAATGACAGCTTGAACCCTGCCTGACCTAGCACTGTCTGTCAAATTACAACCAATAGTTGCGATTTATAACCAGTGCAATAGTATGCATACAAAACATAACTTACATAACCAATCTTTTCCAATCATTTGTGACTGGAAAATAATTCTGCTGTTTTGTGTGTGCAATAAAAGTCACAACAGCAATGAAAGCAGGTGGCATTTACCTCCAGACAGCCTCAAAACAAATAATACTTTAAACATAAAGATGCATTGATGGCAAAACCCATAAAATGGTTTGTGACAGGTAATTATGACATTCAGAAGAATCAATTCGGGAAAAAACATAATTTTTTGTCTTGAAACTCTTCAGCAAACATGACACGGTATACTCACGCGCATTCACACACGCACACGCACACACATTCGCATAATGCGCACTGTATTACCTTTTGTAATGTAACTCTTAAATCCAGGTTGTCACACAGTGTTGTATCTCCAACCGCATAAAAAAAATACGAAAAATGACTGGACAACTGTTAATCAAATACACAATCATTGAGCACAAGTGACAGGTAGAAAAATGTCATTGTCGCTATTTGCTAACCATCTTTTTTATTCATCCTCTTTTTTCTTAATCTCTCTGACTGTGTTTCTCTTGCTCTTTCAGAAATCGGTGTATCTCGGGCTGTGTGCAATCTCTGCTCTCCCTCTCACTCTCTTCTCCATCTGTCACCGCCCCCTGGTTTCACCCCTCCTACCTCATGAATTATTAATGAGCCTCAGACACGCACTGCGGGTCAAACAAATTCACGCGCACGCGCACACACGCACGTACGCACACACGTAACTATGAAATGAAGCGGATTTTCCTGCACTATACCAACAACACAATACTTAAAATATACAATTGGAAAATTTAAAGCAAAAATATACAGATGTCACTCAGATTGAAGTTTATGCATCAAAGGCAAAGCATCAAATACTTGCCACCTTGCATGAATGGCTAAAACTGTGCGACTTACATCTGTATGTTTAGAAGTAAATAAGATTAATGAAACCTTTGAAACATTCTAAATTGGGAAATCATGAAAAAAAAGAAAGTTGATTAAGAGCAACGTAAAGTATCCAGACTATTTGCAGCATTACAGATCAAGTGGTAATGCATCCAGACTCAGAAGAAGCAAAGCCGCCCCAAATTATGATGGGCTTTCACAATTTTAAAGCTTGTCTACCTTAGGTACTCAATGTGCTTAAACACAACATCTCCTCACGTTACCAGTTCGCAAACCCTTTCCGACTTCATACAAGTTAACAATTGTCAGTTTTAGGTCTTCCGAGGGCGCTTTTGTGCAAAGAGAATGTCGAGAATAGAAACATTGAAAACCGGTGTGGTTTTTATAACTCAGACCCAGGCACCTCCAATTTGGTCACATTGATCTGATTCTGACTCCTGACTGTGATAGTTCTTGGAGAACTCATGGCCGTAAAAAGACTTTTCCACCTTGGACAGTGAACAATTTACATGGCGTGTCCAATAAAAACATGAAAACATGCGCATGATTGTTTGTGGTATTAATTTAAGTTAGAATATCTATTTTATTTTTGCCTACATACAAAAGAATGAAAAAGAGGCAAGGGCCACTTTGATATTCTTCACCTTTACTTTATTAAACAAGCTAAAACCAATTCATCATTTTAGGTCAATAAATGATAAGCAATTCTACATTGTTTTTGTATGGATATATAAAATATATATATTTAAAAACTACAATCCAATGAAGGATTTTTCTTGATGGGCCAATTGAATATCTTGCTCACAGACAGTTTCAGAAAGAGGCAAAAAGAGAACGAGGAAAAATATTGAGGGCCCTATTTTCAAGCACAGTGCATCGCAGAGTGGCACAAATGCTGGATCATCCTCATTTTTGAATCAGTGCATCAAACCCACTGAAAATCAATGTACAAATGAATGAATTAATTCATTCTTAATTATTTTTATTGTTATTAATAAAAATAATAATAATAATAACGTTCAATCCCGGCTCCGGCCATCCTGTGTGGAGTTTGGATGTTCTCCCTGTGCTTGCGTGAGTTTCCTTCGGGTACTCCGGTTTGCTCTCACATTCCAAAAACATGCATTGTAGGCCGATTGAACACTCTAAATTGCCCCTAGGTATGAGTGTGAGCGCGGATGGTTGTTCGTCTATGTGTGTCCTGCAATTGGCTGGCAACCAGTTCAGGGTCTCCCCCGCCTACTGCCCGAAGATAGCTAGGATAGGCCCCAGCGCCCCCCGCGACCCTAGTGAGGAGAAGCGGTACAGAAGATGGATGGATGGATGGACGTTTCATCCTACTGGGCGGAACAGCTATAAGGGGTGGCGCAGTAAAGATCAGGGTTAGGGGCGGTCTCCAAGTCAACCATATTGAGCGGAGCCTCTTTGATTGACCATGATTTAAGTCTGCTGTGACCACTCCCAAAAGTGGGGCAGCAATCCCTCTCTCAGATCTGACGGTACTCATCAGCAAAATTAGCAATATCGAGTCTGACCCACCTCCAGTGGGAGTTACACCGGTCACGAAAATAGAACCCTCAGTATCATTTCATAATCATGAGCTAAAAGACAAAACCATTTGCATTCAAAAAATAAAAATCTAATCTGTATTTTCCCTTAAAATGTGATAAGACATATAGATGATAAAATGGGATTTTCCAAGGTATTTGGGTGGGCAACTAATTGCAATTGGCATTTATTGCTGTAAATAAATTATTGTATTTGTCGAGATTAGACATTGTATGACTATTTTAATTGTGACTAGATAATAATAATAATAATAATAACAATAATAATAATAATAATAATAATAATAATAATAATAATAATAATAATAATAATAATAATAATAATAATAATAATAATAAAATATAATTTTAGGTCATCATTAATTAAAAAAATACGACTAATGTTTGATAACATTTGTTAAATTACAGCAAATAGCATTACATTGAATACAGTGCAATGTCGCAATGCCATTAACCGATAATTACAATTTTGAGCAGCACGAGTGGGCGACCGTTGGCCACCCATAAAAACTAGTGGCAGTTCACTGAGTTGCAAATGCTTGCGAAGGGAGCAAATGTTGCATATGTCAACTTTTCTGCCGAATATTGGCAGAAATCAGGGGGTCACCTCTGTCATTTGCGAGACTGAGCGATTTTTAGCACTGCTTAGAGGCAACAAGCAAATGTTTGGCAAAGTGTTTGCGAAAGATAGATGGGTGAGTATTCGCAGCTATTTATATTTCCACTCCTTTGTCACTGTTTGCCAACTCTTGGAGTAGCAAGCAGACCCAACTAAATGAAAAGGTGCACAAACCTTTCCCAGCATTCAGTTTGCTGCTGTCCACCGTTGAAGATGGATTATAATATTTTCTTATAAATTGATGCAGGCCAGCCCGTGTCTTCAAACTTATCTTTCAAACTGCTTCACCGCTCCCTTCTGGTTATTTGTTTGTTGTTTTGTTCTTTCGTTGAACATAATAACGTGGTAAATGTGTAGGCTGTAGACGATAGCTTTTACTGAAACACTTAAATGCCAAAAGCATATGTTAGGCCACTGCATCAGGTCCATAACCAAAGATATTTAGTTCCAGACAATAAAGATTTTTCACTTGCATTTTGTTTACACTGCACCTTTTGCTATTTGTCTCCTTAAATAAATTCATTCAAAGAGGCTTTGTAGAACACAGGGTACTCCTCATCGCCTTCCTCTTTGGGCCTTCGCATGAATGGGTTGGTATAAGTTGGTAACCATAGTAACCAATGGCCACATTGTCTCTAGCATTGGCAAATAAAAAAGAGTCTTACAATCTTTTACAAATTCTTATGACTGTTTTGCAAACCCTTATCACGGTTAGCAAAACAATGCATCGGCAAGGAATGCTTAGCCGTTTCCCTGCGACAATTAAATCTGTTTGCAAACATCATTGCAAACTTTTAGGAATCCTGACAAAACATAAAATTCGCTACGTTTGCAAACATTCGTTTCTCTGTGAGATTCAGACTTTGGTAATCTTCCTGTTCTAAACACTTTCACAAGCAATGACCTACATTTACAACGTATAAATCTATTTGTTCCAAGAAAATGTATTACTATATTTCCGACAGTCTCTTCTCTCAATTTCATAGCTCTCTTCATGTACGTGTGGCTTTCTGATTAAATAAATCCGTGAGTTCCAGTCACGCTGTCATCACATGAACATGTAAGCAAAAGCTGAAACACACGGCAGCCATGCATGAACACATTTACACGCAAAATGCACAGGTCACCGAGAAGACAGGGCTGATCATGCATGAAGGCAAGGCAAGCGTGCTTACTGAAAACTCTATTTCGTTCTCTCTCTCGCTCTAACACACACACACAAACACACATTGCTGCACACGTATGATGTACAGGCGAGAAAGCTCCCCCTTGGCTGGAGGCTATCCGAGATTTCTCATGGATGCGACATGGCTGGAAGGAAGGTCAGTCACGGTAAATTAGTATGCACCCATATTTGTATGTGCATGTGTGTTGGGGGGCACTGGGTAGGCAAAAAACAGCAAACTACAAAATTTTCCAGACTAAAAGCAGGACTGACAGCAGGAATGACATTTTCTAAGTAATCAAGCAGTCCACCAACTAGTTTCAGACTAGATTTAATACAATTCCATTCTGAATATTTATTTCTGCAAAGATTCATTCCTAGTGCTTAGATTGAGATTTGAATTATGATGCTCCAAATTCACTGAAATGAATACTAAACTTAGTTTAAAAAAAATAGCAATTTATTTATCAAACATAAATTTGAGCTGATCTCCTAATAAAACGCAGCAGTCGGGCTTTTATTCATGGCTAAAACAGGAGCAGCTATACTAGTGGTTTGTTTTTTTTCCAAATCAAAATGTAAATTATTTTATATAAATGTGGCATTGTTACACATTCCAACTAAGTGGAATGACAATAACTCAATGAGCAAAAGTGAGTGCAGAGGCATACAGGACATACCTGTATACAGTTTAGAGTTTTTGTTGTTTTTTTTTAGTGTGATAATGTGCCCTCGTGACCTCAGCCAACATTTTCAACCTCTGTCATGACACACCCCAACCCCCAAGACCTCAATATGCCAGGGCTATGTCATGCAAATCACCCTTGCATATAATATATCATAATGCCATGGCAACAAAAGGAAGATCGCATCTCCTTTCTGAGTTTCCTTAAGATGTCCACACACACACACACATACAGCAAGGAGACAAAGCAAGGACATGAACTTGTGTCCAGATGGACTGCAGCAGTTGACCTCTGATCAATTCTGCATACAATAAACGCCAAACAGACACACTTCCAGACACAATGCAATTAAGCTTCCTCACACACACGCGCACACACGCACGCACACACACACGTTTCCTGCCATATAATACGACAAACTGCATGAATATTACATGCAGGCTAAAGGATAATGTAGAATGATGATCTAGAACAGAACCGGGCAACTGGGCAACTGGTGACCTGCGGGCTGAACCTGTATAAGATTCAATTAAATGCTAATAATCTTTCGGGGAAATGCTTTTTTTCCTTTTACAATCCCAACAATGTGTTGACCCCAAAAAAGGAGGGAAATGTGAAGAAAAATCTGAGAAAAAGCAAGAGATATCAGTATCATGAAAAAATTTCAAAAGAACAGAATAAGCAAATCTGCAGGTTCCTAACTGCGAATATGGACAGGGGTAGATTTATGCTGTAATATACCCAACCAATCACCACTCGATAGCAGACATGTCTTGGGTCTTGGTCATGTACTGCCCTGTACTACATGAGTGGGTCGAATATTTTTGGGCAGATTTGAAATGAGATGTAGGACAAACATAATTACTAACAGTTTGACTGAGTTGATTTTTGTGAAAATAATTACAAAATGAGTTCTTGCCCTTAGGGTCCTATTTTTGTTCCCAACACAAGTCTAACGCAAAGCTCAATCTAACTGTGCGCATTGGTGGAGTTATCATTCTTTTTGGTATTTTGCTAGACTCTTAACGGGTAGAGTTGGGCATAACAGAGCAGTTTGGCCTTTATGTGCCGTGGGATGGAAATACCATAGTCTCTAGTCTCAATCCTTGCAGCGTTCCTCATTTGCATCAAAATCAGGCTGGTTGGGGCGTAGTACATCTGAGTGGACCATGCTTGGAAACAAAAGTACGGTCGCTGGAGTCCATGCATGACATTGGCAGGTAAACTGCAAGATTTCCCCTTGCGGATGATGCCGTCAGCCGTGCATATGACGTGGCCAATTGGAGACCTTCGTGCATCTGTGCGTGACACAACCCTCAAAACACACACACACACACACACACACATAGTGACTGTGGTGCTATTAAACAAATTTTAAGATGATAATGATTACAATTAATTCAATTGATTCCTACAATGACGCAGAGGAATTGTACTACGCTGGTGTCATATTTATGAAAGAAATCCTTAGGTGGCGCGCCAAATTTGTCTGACTGTAAATTGATCAAGTACACTAAACTCGCATTGCACCACCTGCGCCATGGGTTAGACCTGCTTTTACCAAGTTAAATCCTAGTCACTTGGAATCACTGGGGGGGCATGGCAGAAACACCATCTACCAAAGCGCATCTACAAAATTCAACGAAATTTACAAACACGCTGATTAAGACCATGGTCCCAGCATGAAACTGATGTGCTGAGCGCAGACTACCGTACTTTCTGTTACCAAATTGTCAGATGAGTTAAGAGCGAGGCAGCTCTGTGTGCCTGTACGCTCAGAACATGTTGCACAATATTAAGTTATGCTCATTTTTACGCCAGTCTACCAAAATAAGACCCTTATTGTTAGTTTCTTGTTCAGCAGTTTTGTGTCATCCTAGAGTCATGCAAGAGAGCCCTTTGTACTTGCACGTGCTTAGCACGCATGCATGTATTTTATCCATGAGTACTTGTGAAAAATTGTGGCCGCGCCAGCATTTAAGTTGCCCAAGCCAGACAAAGATGTCATAGCAAATATTAGCATCCATCATATCCTATACATACCTTAGAACCCCTGACAAAAGCTTTAGGAATTATCATTACGGCAACATTTGGGGGACTTTGTAATCAGGAAAGAAACCAACATTTTGTGCATTAAGTATGTGAGCAAATCATAAATAAAAATAAATAGCTTTAAGCTCCATACAAGAGCAACTGATCACTTCAGGCTGGAAGTGTTACTTTTTGAAGAATATCGTGTCTTGTACTAATTAACTGTCATTTAGTATTATGATAGAATGAACTATTATACTGTATTACGGCTTGATTCTTACTTTAACAAGTATGACGAAAAATATGTTATTTTGTCACACAAATAAAACCATTTTTAAAGAAAAGTGTATAATTTTTGGAGTCAGAGACTAAAAGGTGTGCTACTGCCATCAACTGGGTCAAACAAATAAAAAACAAAGAAAAATATAGACCATTAGTCAAGGGAAACCTGTATTAAAAAATTATTAAACAAATGGGGAATGAAAGGAAATGTGAGGAAGGATAGAAGAAATTAGGACAACATAAACGATTTATGCCCAGGGGTTCCTAGCCTTAATTAACTCTGTAATGACCCCAACACGCACCGACACACGCACACACAGCAACTGTTTCCGGTGGTTATTGAACCGGGTGTCGGGTCAGAGTTGACCCAAGGCATAGGCCACAAACAAACACGGAGATTTATGACTCATTTAGGAGCCCAGTTTTATGCAGATATGGACGTATTCATTAGTCACAAGCCTATGAGAAATTTTAATTAGTGTATGCCTGTTGTTTTATAAATACATTGTATGTGTGTGGGGTTGTGTGTACGTGCCCGCGACCTGGAACAATCTACAGACCGAATGATATACACACAAAAACACACTCTTGTGTTTTGTGTGGGTGGGAGTTCATTCCCTTCATTAAACTATAAACAAGTCTATAGTAAACATCAGAATTTGTGTGTGTGCGCGTGTGCGTGGAGTGCGTGCCATGCTCGGCATGTGTGTGGGCTTCTGTCAATTAGGCTTTGTCCATGTGAAGGAGGATTGTGAATTGTACATTAAGATAAACAACAGAGAGCGAACACACGACTGTACCATTGTACAGCAACAGACTTTTCTCAAATAACACACAAAGACATTTCACTGAGCAGTCACTTGAGAAACCCAGGGGGGGGGGAACAAGGTCGCAACACATTCAAGTGTATGTCTTGGCACCATCTCCTACAAATACGATTAGTTCAAAACTTCTGTTTTAGATGTTGTGTTCACCAAGACATTAACACACTGATAATATAACGTTGACTTGACGTAGATCTCATCATTGTTGAAAGTCAAAATAACAGTACAGTGACAATGGTGATTCCGTTGAGACAAAATTAATTCCCGTCTATTGAAAAACCTTGTATCTACAGTACATCATAACATTACACATTATTAAGCTCCTGCAACAGACACAGACATATTGAGGTCCTTGAAAACAAGTTAAGTAAGATCTGGTAGTCAAAAAGAGAGAAAATGTGTAAATGGGGACAGGTGAATAAAAAAAAATGTGGGAGAAACAAATCGGTTGTATGACTGAGAGAAATAAAACAAAAGTCATGAATTGGCTTTGTAATTCAGTAGCACAAAGTGCAACCGAACCAGGACATCGTCAACCTTCCCACAGTCCTTTGTTGTTCATTTCCATCCAATTTGATGAGCAGTGAGTTGCCTGATTTGAACAAACAAGGAGTTTCGGACTGCAGCCAAAATCACTTATGTTTTCTCTTTCGCTCTCTCTCTCGCTTTCACGGGCTTTGGATGCGTGTGTGCGAGCTGCATGTCTGGGCTCATCATGTCAACATGAAAACAGCACTCAACAAATTAACACTTAGATGACTTTTTAAAAGGGTTCAGATGTTATTTATAAAGTCCAGTAAATGCAAGCTTGAGTGCGTGCGTGTGTGTGCGTGTGCACATGAGTGGGTGGTGTTTTTTTGTTTGTTTTTAATGCTAACCAACAGCATATCAGAAACACGTACAGAATAAACATTTCTAATCAGCAAAAAATAATAATAAATATAAATTGCATGCATTGTTTTTGGTGCCTAATCTTTTGACCACATACATATGCAGATTGATACATTTGGAAAACAGATACCAAAAACAAGAACAGAAGCACTGAAACACCTGGGCCAATTGTTTTCAATTAATTGATTAATTGAAGTATTGGTTACGGTGAACTCTCCTGACATAAAGTAAGGCCTTATAGGATTTGAAACATACATAAAAACTTTTATACACATACGCATGAACACACACACACGTGTAATATGAATGAACATCATGTTGTATTTACTGGTGCTGGTCCTAGTTTGTGCAACTATGACGGTGTATTTATTTGGGATGGAAAACAGTGAAAAGTTTTATTGAGACGCATTACTTTAAAAATGTTTTGGATTGAGACTGTTTGTTTTTTTTCCTCTTCATATTTACGAAAGGATTCATATCCCACACATGAGCTGATGCTGATGTTGGCGCCACAGAGCAATGTTTGAGAAAAACACTCTCATGCTACGGAGAGAGTGAACGCATGTTGAGCATTTCTCGTGGTGAGATTGCATATCAATTCGAAGGAGTTTGTGTGGGTAGATAAGAATGCATGCCGAGCGGTGCAAATGAAACTGTTGATGTGACGCAAGTGTGGGCGAGCACTCACAAATCTGCTTATTCACCCATTTCTCTGGGGTTTGAAAATGTGAAGCGGCATCACATGTTGCGGAAGCTTTCCATCACCCATCTGTAGAAGATGTCCTATTCCGGTGCGTCAGAGCCTTCTTCCGCTCGTTGGTTTGAGTTGAGGTCTTCGGATAAGTGGATTTAAGGTAGTAATTATAGCTGCAGACCACCAATGTGCAATTGGGCAGAGGGCAACTGTCGACCACTGTCACCTTGCTCTTCTTAACATTGATGCAGAGGTTGTTAATTTTTTGTACCAGTAAGACGAAAGGACACTAGTGTACAAAAGCAGTAGTTTTCATCCAGGGCAAAAGTTTTTCAACTGTCTGACATCAATTCGGTCAACCTTGAGTTCTTTAGCCTGTAACTCATCATGATTTCTTCAAGGCAAGTTGCCAATTGCTCCTCGGCGACATCCATTTTACGGAGGAATTATAAAATGGCATCCATTTTGTGCTTGTGTTTGCTCATCAAGTGATCCACCATCCAAAAAGACCATCAGGTGGTTCTCTCTCCATGAAGCTGCTCCCATCTGCTGAATCTTTGGATTGATTAGCAAGCTACCACATCCAAACAGCAGGATACCTGTGAGTAAGCACAGTTGGTCGTGGCGCTTTTGATGCATTCTGGGGAAATTTTTGTTATTAGCTTACTTTTATCACCGCTCAACTAAACTCGAAGAACCAGCTAGCCTTTGAAACAGTATCTGAACTCTGATCAGAATGTAAGCTCAATGAATGCTTTTTCGTATGCGCCAGGCACATGTAACACGTGTAACTTGTCACGTGCAACCACCATCATAGAAGCAAAGCAACAGGCACAGGGAGACAAAGCGAGAGGCAGGATATGTGAAGGAGGTGTCAGTTGTTCCAGGGAGAGAGAGAGAGAGAGAGAGAGAGAGAGCGTGAGACTCACAATAAACAAGAGACACAACGGTTATTGAGATACTGTTGCCATGGATACATTGATGCCGGATGTCTGGCCATGCCCAAAAACAAGTCACAAACACACAGAGATGGCTACATTTAATCTAGTACAAGTTAACATAAAACAAACATATTTGACGTATACTGAACACCTAGATCAACCTTAAAATTATTTGTAGTATTAAGTTCTATGTGGTCATATTTTTACATAAATTTACAGAAATACTTAATGAAATCTTGAGATGATATGAATACACACTTTTAACAAAAGATTGCTAGCAATCTGTTTTTGCATCAGTAAACTAAAAGTAGTTTGAAGTATATTGTTTGCAATAATTGTTAATACCCTTGTAAGGAGAAGCGGTACAGATAATGGATGGATATTAATTCAAAAGAATCCGGAGAGGGGAAAATGATGCCAATGTATTTAATTTTAAATCAAATGATCTCATCAAGATATACTAACATAAGGTATAATCACATACTTTTAGACAAATTCATGTGATTTAATAAATTCTGAAGCAATTTTCAATCGTGCCACTGGCAGATAGCTGTACTGGTTGAAACACAAAATAAGTATCATCGTTTTTAAGTACCGTATATGATATCCATCACAGCTAGTGTTTTGTTGATTCCATCTCCATCTTCAGCCCCATCCGCTTTCCTCTCTGCCACTGTGCCTGATTTAACCTCAGCTATACCTGGTAAATTAACATCACCGTCTAATTAGCTAAATGTACGCAGTATGCAGGAGACGTTCATATTCCCCAAAACACACTATGGCCAAAAACAGATTGCTGTGGATTATTTAGATCTTTCCACCCATTTGAATTTAAGATTTGTCTTACATGAGGCTGTGCAATTAATCAAAATTCAGCTACAAATTTTATTACACTCAATTATTAATACTAATTGTGAGTTGTTTTGAGCCATGCACAGATGACTTCATCTGCCAGCTAGCAAGCCATAATAGACAGTTTTTAAAAATGGTTATAAAAAAAAAAATGAAGTTGATAATAGTTAATTAAGTTCTATGGCAATTTAAAAATCTTTGTTTAAACAATGAAACCATACTTGAATGTACACATTTTCACATTTTCTTAATTTTAATATAAATTATTTTAGGATGATTTATTTGATCCAAGATAAATGTACAGTGTTGCACCAAAAAATAAATGATCGTTTGAATAATTGTGATTTCAATTATTACCAAAATAATTGTGATTATGTTTTATTTATATAAAATAATTTTCTACCTCGGTTAATATTTCTTTGGTATTTATTTTTTCACATTAATTAATACTGACTTTTCTGTACATTTATTGCTGTACTTATTTAAAACAAAATAACAAAGCAGATTGTGTTTACAGTAAATGATTGGTTTATTTTATCATGTTGGTTTGGGCATTCGCTGTCTCACTTATTACTGTATCACTTTGGATATTCTGTGTAAAGCCACCCCAAGCTGCTCTTGACACGTTTTTATTTTTGGGCTTTCGACACAATTTGAGACAGTTTACTGCTCTGATATTTTCTGGTGTCTACTGTAAATGTGTTAGTAGCATTAATTTGTTTTTAAAGTTCCTGTTTTGACTGTCTTTGTTATTAGATTATTGCTATTTTCTGTTCCACTCTGTGTTCAGCACTTTCTTACAGTTTCTGTGAAATGCGCTGTACAAATAAAGATGCATTGTATTGTATTGTTGCTGAATTTGATAATGATCCAGATTAAAACATGACAGACTGTGTTCATTCTTTGTGTGGCCAGTAGTGGGATTGGCTGAAATTCCCAATCCTTCAAGTTTGCTAACCAGTTGTCTGCTTTGATGGCCTTAATCATTGTGGATCGCAATCTATATTAATAAATAAACCACAATAACTACAATCACATATAGCTTTATAAATGTGTTTGTAATGACCGAGTAGAATATGAAATAAGTTTATAGGTGTATGAATGATCAATAGGAGGCCCCAAAATCAAATTTTGCTTCAGGCCCCATGAAGGCTTGGGCCGGCCCTGCTCAGCAGGATGCGGGAGCAGTATATTGCCTGTGCCCAAGCACACTTCACTCCAGATTTTCAAGTCAAACACGTGCCAAGCCTATTGTCTACACCCTCACCCCCCCATCACTTCACACATGAAAAGCTGCCTCAGCCCCAAAGGCACACGTTAACTCCAATCCCCATGTTTGTCTCCTACAACAGAAGGTGTGGTATTTTTTTTCTTCAGTTAATGAGTTAGCGAGGGCCACATGGACCAAGCGGAGGCTCAAGTCATTTATTCATTTAGCCCGTTAAACCTCTATGTAACCTCGACAACCCCCCTCCACCACCCACTAACGCCCCCCCATTGCCAAACAAACACAAAGACACACGCGCACACTCTATGCAAACAATTGGACCACACATCTCAAAGTGATTTAATATTACTGCTCATGAGAAATTCAATATTTTAGTGACGCATTTGTCACTGACAGTCACATAAACATACTGAAAGTAGTACTTGGTGTTTAGTGACACAATAAATTGAGGCAGCAGGTGGTCAGCAGCAGGCGTACGTGTCATATGCACGCACACACATACACAAAACATGCAACATGGACAAGCCACCGAATATCTAATGACATACCAAGACGACATAAGAACAAGTGGAGACGACTTGACTGGCCATCTGTGACATGGGAGCCTTGAGGAACATCTGTGACAATCAATAACAGACTTACTCTCATAAACAAACCACAGCATGCTTGAGTAAACATGCCAAAAAAAACACACCCATACTTCGACAATAACTTTTTGATCTCTTCAATTTACAAAGGAATTCTAAATGTCAGTAAACAGTAATGAAAGACAACAACTAAACTTCATGAGTGATGCAATTTTTTTTTTTTGCAAACTTTTGCTTCTTTTTTACTGGTTTTATTGCATTTATTTTCATTGTTGTGTCGCCCGATCACTTGAACTAAGAACACAGACCAGCAGATTACAAGTGACTAAAAAATATTATCTTTTCATGGAAATAAACACATCACAGCATGATATTGCTTGAACAAAGACACTGGGATTAATTAGTGAAGAGGCTTACAGACGTGTGCGCGCGAACACACACAGCACATACACCCCTACACACACACACACACACACACAAGCACATACGTTTTTCTGGGAAGCATCCCCAGCAATGATTTTTTCATTCCGTGGAACAGAACATGAAGTCATCGATACCAATTACTCTCATGTGTGTCCTCCTCTTAAGATCACAGAAAAACAAGTGTTGAACACAATTATATAGGATACGTGCTTCTATAAAACGAGAACATCTTGAAACAATAAACAGTTCATTATTAATATGTTCTGTTAAATTAATTCCAGCATATGCTGTAATGGCTTCAGGAGCCAACAAAAGAGGCTGAACTACATGTAATGTATGGAATTTCAAACTAACTGAGATGGGGGAAGGAAAGAAAAAACAAAACTTGCTGACATTAGAAAAGTTCACAAGAGCTCATGATGGTGTAAATGCACGTGTGGGAGATCTCAATGTGTGAAATGCATAGGAGAGCCATGAACTTGGTTTCTATTTGTTAAATGAACCATATAAAAATACACAGACAAAAGGGACACAGGCTGGGTTATTTCCTTTTTGCCCTTCAGCGTGAATATCCATCCATTATATGTACCGCCTCTCGGGTCGTGGGGGGGTGTTGTAGCCAATCCCAGCTATCTTTGGGCAGTAGGCGGGGGACACCCTGAATTGGTGTCCAGCCAATTGCAGGGCACAGAGAGACGAACAACCATCTGCGCTCACACTCATACCTAGGGGCAATTAAGAGTGTCCAATTAATTGTCCATGCATGTTTTTGGAATGTGGGCGGAAACCGGAGCACCCGGAGGAAACCCACACAGGCACAGGGAGAACATGCAAACGCCACACGGGAAGGCCGGACCCGGGATCGAACTCTCGTTTAATTATTTGCATAATTTTCAACCAATTACACTGAAACTGGCACGAACCATGAAACATATTGGTAAGAATTTCTTTTTATTTTATTATTATTGTTCATTGTGAAAATGCCACGGAAGAAAGTGTCCAGTACTACCATCAGATAAATATCAATAGGCAATACTTTTATAAATCTCTCTCAGTGTTTATTTTCGTTAGTAGTGGTGAGCTGCGCAGAAAAAGTCAACTCGCTCGGGAACAATTGACATTTTTCGGGGGGTAATCGACATCATGATGAATGTTTTCAAACCTTTTTCCACTGTTAATGTGACTGATAACATGCACCAAAACAATGAAAATAAAAGTAGGCAACTAAGATGATGTGGTTGCACCAGTGTGCACAAACTCTTATTGGGATGTCACTATGTTCAAAATTAACAAATCACACACAATTCTGTAAAATGGGATTTGGCAGTTGGCATACACCATTTAAAGTGCCTCAGTTTATAGGCTCATTGAGATGAACATTGGCACTTATATAATGGGTTTGCATGTAAAAATGAAATCAGTACTAAGATTCACCCCCCTAAAAGAGATTTAAGGCTTTTTTGTGATGAGATTTAAGACAAATAGGTACGCCCCCTTTTGGAGCTGGGCTTGTTATTTTTTCCAGTTTCAGCAACTATGTCACACAAGGGAAGCAAGCAAGGTAATATTGGTCGCTTTGTCAGTTCTGTTATCTAAAACGGCAACCGATCGCCACCAAAATGCAAATGCAGATTACTACCCTTGTCCACTTCAACCCGTGGAAGTAGAAAAGCGTTTCGCACATTAGTTTGGATTTATTGACATCAAACGTGAGCTCATGTCATCACCTCCACAAAATCAAAAATATCGTGCCAATCTCTTCTCCACTTACACATGCTAAAGCGGAGAAAAGCAAGAATGAGCCCACGAATCCAGACTGGTGATATTTCAGACGTTTAGCTACGCTAAAGTATTGTTAATTGTCAAGAGGCAGCCGGTATCCAGACATGGATGTTTACATCTCACTCCCCATGGGTAACAATAGTAGGTGCTGCAGTGATGTTCAAATTGACAGCAATTAGCTTTTGGTTGTATAAAAGACAATGTTAGCACGAAAAAAAAATTGCTTCTTTTCTCGTAAGGAAATACGGTGCAGAAAAAGGATGGATGGATGGACCTATTTTGAAAAATTCTGAGCACAGAAGCTCCAACTCCAGAGCTAAGTGGACGTGTCATTTTTGGATGAGTGGTTTAGGTGTACTCCCTGAGTGGTCTTGTGGGGAAAAAAAGGAAGTCAAGGTAATATTTATGGATTAAAATCTAATAAATATAGACCTGTTAACAATTAACCGAACAAAAAGTCAGTCGGAACGCATTGTGTTTGCGTATCTATGTGACTTATTGAAGAAGACATACAAAACATGTCAGAAAGCCGAGGTAAGTTGCTCATTTTCTGATTTTCTTTTAACTCTGCCATGGAAAGGAAAATCGTTATGGGATGTTTTCAGAGGTTGAAGTGGGCTGAAGTAGAGATGTCCTCATACATTTTGGAGCCAGTTGGTACCGTTATTCTGACGTTATTAGCAATGTATTTACAATGATTTTGTATGGACAAACTGTGATCGGTCCCTCCCATAACATTCTTTGCTTTCAAGCAGAAGTCTGAACGTTTTGTGCCAAAAGTGACGTATTTTAACTGTTCATAATTCACAGAGTTCGACTAAGGCCGTAGTTTCATCTGAAGAAAAACCTGATGTTGCCACCACAATGCTTCACTTCAGCCATTCCTAGTGTGCTACTTTGACATTTTATAAGTCCTTTTAAGTATTTTTTTTTTATCCTGCTAACAATGTACACAGCGATTAGGGGGGGAATATTGCTCAGGCGTGCCTAATGGCGTGACCAGTGATTGAAGCTTGCAATTAAATGTATCAGCTGCAGTATTTAAAGTAAAGAACTTAAACATTTTATAATCATGTAATCTGCAAAGGCTACACATTTATTTTTTATTTTATTTTAATGGCACTCCATCAAGTCTGACCTCCATCACTCAAGCATTGTTAACCTGCCAACACTGACTCAGTGTGTGTTTTAAAGATCACGCTGCAAGTTTTAATGTCCTTGACCGAGCTTTAATTCCCATCTTGGCATTTGATTTTGACTGCTTTCTGACACGGAATTAATTTGGAAATAGCCCTGCTTGTTTGTGTCAGTATGTACAGGATGTACTATTTGTCTATGTTCACCACAAACATAGCTCAATAATCTGAGTAAATTCATTTATTATAGGTTTTATATAACCTTCAATACAAGCATAAATGTGCGATAGTATATGAATAGACTATCTTCTGAAAAAGAAAAAAAACCTGTCCATACAGGCCGGTGAAGTGAACCATTTTATAGCGTGATCTGTGTCCTTTGGAGGGGATCACAGTATTTATCTTTGTTAGACACATCTACTTGAACTTTAGCAGGCATATCAATTCAGTTTGAAAACATAAAAATGTATATGTGCACGCGTGGGGGTGTGCGTGCGTGTGTGTGGGGTTGTGCGTGGGGGGGTGTGTGGGTGTGTGTGTTTGTGTGTCATATTCTTTTAGAGTACGACCTTTGAGGTGATTGGCCATCTACCCTGCCATGATGGGACCCTGTATAATAAAATTAGAGTGTGGCTCAGGGTGACCTAATTAAATGCAAAGAGATAACACAATCAAAGAGAAACTCAGTCGAAGAAGACCGGAATTCAACTTTGCTTATTAATTTTCCTTTTATTTGACCTCGCTCTTTCCACTGTGACAACACACAACAAGGCACTGTGTCCCAATATTATACTTTTCCTCCCAAACGTACAGGAATAGTGAGGCCATTAAATTTATCTTTGCACTAGACTGAAAAGATTTGCTGTATATATCAAAAGGTGGATTAAATATTTTTTTTTATTTTAAAGTACATCTGTATATCTGGTTCGAATATACAAACAAGATGATAGCACCTTTAGCCTTTGAGCAATTTTTAAGCTCAGAGAAGATGGAAACTCTTTCTGAGCCATTTTAAATGCACTGAAGTAGAAACGTATAACTGGGTTTACTAACAATCTCAAACGTGGACCAAAGAAAACCGCAGCCGTGAATGACAGAAATACTAGTTGTATAGGAGGACCCTTAACAGCTAATGGTGACATCAGGATTTAGCTCCATGAACATGAACAAAAGTAGTACAAATACTACACTAGAAGATGGCAAAGTGCTTATTAACAAATCAATATGAATACCATGCCGGAATTTCCCAAAACAAATAGAGATGAGCTTAAAAAATTACTGAAGAGACAAAATCTAACATTTACCAATGATGACGAACAAATAAAGCTCGAACTAAAAAACGTATGTTTATTAGAGGCACGGTGGCCGACTGGTTAGCCCGATGGCCTCACAGTGAGAGACGGCGTCGGGCGTGGGTTCGATCCCGGCTTCGGCCATCCTGTGTGGAGTGTGCATGTTCTCCCCGTGCTTGCATGGGTTTCCTCCGGGTACTCCGGTTTCCTCCCACATTCCAAAAACATGCATGGCAGGCCGATTGAACACTCTAAATTGCCCCTAGGTATGAGTATGAGCGCGGATGGTTGTTCGTCTCTGTGTGCCCTGCAATTGGCTGGCAACCAGTTCAGGGTGTCCCCCGCCTACTGCCCGAAGGTGTCTGGGATAGGCTCCAGCAACACCCTTGACCCTAGTGAGGAGAAGCGGTACAGAAGATGGATAGATGTTAATTAGAGGTACATCCCACATTTTGAATCTGTAGATCTAATTATGCTTACTAGAGAAACAAAACAAAACGACTTAAGGTCAAATAAAAACAAAATAGAAAATCAAACTGTGTGTGTTTATTTTACTTTTTTTTACTACAGTACATTTCCCTAATTTTAGTCATGATTTCAGTCCGGTCTACATAAAATAAGTGAATAGGCGCCGATATAAAGTGCAATATATTAAGTATTTATAGGCAGCTTCATAGTATTAGTGCAACTCAGCACATGTATGGTTTATGGTTCTAATTCAAATATACTAAACTTTTACACGCCTGCGCTAAATATCAATCCGTGTTGCGTTAGTGGATGACTCCAGCACCACACGAGTGCACAGAGACAAGCATGGCAGTGATTGAAAAGATTTCAAATTGAATCGAAATCTGGAATTCAAACTGGAAAATCGAATCGAATCGAGGCTTAAGTGACAAAACCCGGGGTCATTTTTATTAAGCAGGATTCTGCTGAATGTAATTTATAATATAATAATTTATTTGTAATTTAACTTGTATATATCAAGTAATCAGTAAATTAACTACACGATTACTTTTTAAATGTAACTGTGGCAACATTGGTCACAAATCAACTATCTCTGCTCAGAGCAAAATTGTTGCACTCACAACACAGGTCCACATGATGCATTCTGTTTCAAATAGAATTCAACTAAAAGCAAACATGATCAACACTATCACTTGACACAACTGCATCATGTGACCACTGTGAGCCAAGCCGATCATAGATGGGCATCCCCAGCCTGAATCACCCAACACCTCCCACACTCCTCACTCACATTGCAATTCATTTGCAGTTATTTTGAAATACCTACAGTATTTGAGTATTGTTGTTGTGTATCATGCAATTAATAAAGTAAAATGACTTTAATTCAGGGCGGCACAGTGGTTACCACGTACGGTTTCCTTCCACATTCCGAAAACATGCACGGTAGGTTGATTGAACGCTCTAAATTGTCCCTCTGTGTGATTGTGAGTGTGAATGATTGTTTGTTTGTGTGTGCCCAGCGATTGGCTGGCAATCTATTACCCGAAGACGGCTAGGATAAACTCCAGGACGCCCGCGACCCATGTGAGGATAAGCGGCTCAGATAATGGATGGGCGGTTGGACTTTAATTCATGACTTTTTGAGAAGAGATCCTGAACAGATTGCTATGACACGTCACTGCCTGAGGCCATACTGAGTGTCTTGTCACTCATAGCCTTGATAGACTCCCTGTGCTCTTAAGACTGCATGAACACAACTAAGAGTAGTCACACTCACAGGCCATCACCATCGCTTTGTCAACAGATTAGTCATCCAAGAATGTCCACTGCCTGAGTCTATCTGAGTCAGTTTAAATGAGCTCAGTGGCCTCTCTAATTAAGCACATGCTGAAACTGGGACTAAGAATTTAATTTTCTACTACTTGGGGATTACGGCCATTGAGGGAATTGTCATAATCTCCGTTATTGTTGACCTTTTGGATTTGCTTTCCATTGTTTCTATCTGACTTGATTTTGTTTCTTATTGACTATATTTATACTCAGTCAATGTTTGGGGTTAAAGTCAAAATTCTGACATCACGACTCTTACTGGTACTTCCTGTACTCAAAAGATCAAGATTCCTTAAGGATAGAGCATCTGCAGGACAAAAATGAATGTCCCTTTCAATGGATGAATTCCAATTTGTGACCAAATATTCAGATGAGAACCGGGATAACCCACGGTTCTTATTTGGGTCTTTAAAAACCCAAATATGAGCAAGGCACGGCCTTTCGAAAGCCAAATATTGCCACTATTCAGGTTTTGAAAGCGTTATTGACTGCATCTAAACGTCGCTATTGCCTTCTTTGTTCCATCCCTGTCTGGTCCTCAAGTCTTCATCTCCACGTGTTCTCGTCAGCCCTGTTCCGTCTGTCGACCAATCAACAGCCTCCACCCATTTGCGTCTTATCCATGTGTGCCTCTTTGTCTCATTATGTTCATATTTAGTTCCCAGTTTCTGTTGTGGTCGCATTATCTTTTGTCACGTCATGTTGCCCCTAGTCTGTGGTGGTTAGTGGTTTTCTTGTGTTTCTAAGTAAGTTGAACTCAAAATATTTGTACAATGTTAATTCAGTATTTTTGATCCTTCTACACTGTACATTTTTGGGGGGTACAAATAGATAATTTTAGGGGGAGGACCCTAGCTCTCCTCCTTTACTTCTCCTGCATCCATGGGCTTGGATCCAGCCGGCTTATTTGTCCTCTCTCCACCATTAAAAGAACGCCTGAATTGTAACAGAATGAATCAAAGTACAAGGACCCAGCGGGAAGCACAAGCCGTCATCCACAGACACATGGTGTCATCAGTCTGGCTGTCATCCCCCACAACCTGCCGACCAGGCAACTCCTCAATCAGTAAGCGCTCTTGTTTTCCTGTCTGTGCCTCAAATCGGTGTCCTCTCACTTCCCTTGGATTTAAGACCATTTTTATCATCACGAGTCAAGCTTCCCTTCTCCTCCATATGTTTTCATAGGTTCCAATTGTTCCAATTTTGAAGGTTAAGTGCCGAACTTTACACCTCTCTTTCCGGACTCTGAGTCTGACTCCCCCACTTAAGATTTTTCTACCTCTAGTAAGATTGCATTACATTTTTCCTATTGCAGCCCATGTATGCCTTATCGTTCCCCTCTGACCTTTCACTTGGGTACACGTTGGGCCATTTACAACTGTTTGGTGGCCAAAGGAGTCGCCTGAATAAAGGTCCTGTCTCATTGTCATGTTATTTTGTACCTGTTTTCATTCAATGTAATTTCAGTCGTTTTCACACTTTGTTACAAACCTAAGCTGTCATCTCCTTTTCTCTCACCTATTTTATCAAATTGTTCTGTCCGGTGTCCTCAATATTGTTCCACGGTCAAGTCATGTCGTTCCAAACTTGCCCCAAGTAACCCCTTCTCCTGTGCCACCTGCGTTCCCTTGTTCACTTTCCTTCTTGCCTCTCTGGGGTCCCCCAGAAGGTTGATCAGGTCGCTTCAGCCCCAGTTCCTGCTCCTCGGCAAGTTAAGGTTCTATTTACTGCTCCAAGACCGGGGGATGTGATGATCACTACTCTGCCTGCTTGGGCTGGAGTCCACCTGGCTTGTGTGCTCGCTCTCCACCAGGGCCAACAACTACAAATTGTGGAAGGAATATTTTGGTCTTGGTTGAGATCTAAATGCATTTACTGGCACTACTAAATCAAAATCTAATCTATTAAATACAATTGTATTGTATTGTGTTGTATTTGCGTGAACCATTCCCTTTCAATTATAATTACATGTTACTCGGTGCTGCCTGAAATCAGAAAATCTTGAGAGGTTATGCAGAGGGCATGTTAGTGTACAGTGTAACCTGCAATTGGCCTCAATCCGAGAAGCATGGTTTGTATACTTTTTTTTAGGAATGAATAATGCAGAGAAGACAAATATATTCAAGTCAAATAAAAGGGCAAAATAGGTTCAACGGTGAATAGCTATTTTAAACCGTGGTCTAGTCATCACTTACACATAATGATTTACATAACTTGGATAGAACTCTTTCTGATTTCATGCTGGGAAGGGAAATGAGTCACACTGCTGCTAGTAGAAGACATCTGAATTGAAAAAAAAGTGTGAATACACAAGTTTCACCCTGAAGCTGTATTACGAATGTGACTAAACTCAAAAGGAATTATTTTAACACTGTAACTCCGTGGTTACAAAATAATACAGTTTGGTCGTAGTGAGGGTATTGCGCAGTGTAGAAAATGGAAGGCCACACTACAACCATGCAACCGCCAAGAATACGCAAAATGAGACAAAAAGAAAAAAACTCCAGGCAGCACTTTGTGGGCATGAAGGTAACATGCCCAGGAGCACCAGGTAGGCGGCAAGGCAACAATAGCTAACAATATCTCACTGTGTGTATGTGTGTGTATTCCCATTCTAAAAATAAAAGTGCAACACACTTAAATCTAACTTGTATTGATGCTATTTTTTAAATCACACTTGCACATTTGGGAATTTTAACTAGTAGAGTAATGAGTTTTTTCTTTTCTTAGTATACGTCAAAGATCAGTATTGTAGCGCATGACCAAACTATAGCATTCATACCAGTGAACAGAATTAGAATTAGAGAATTAAAGCAAATTTGTTGTTACAGAAGTGTATGTCACGCTGGCAGCTCTTCACATAAATCATTACCCAAGAAGTAGCTCTCAGTGTCAAAACATGTTGGTGACCCCTGCTGAAAAATCCAAACGACATCCTGGACTGGTTGCCAGTCAGTTGCAAGGTGACTTTTCACAGCCCATTAAGTGAGAAAGAACTGAATCCCAAACCTTCTGCAGTCAGCAATATGACCACTAAAAAAAAAGATCTAACTTTAGATGCATTATCTATATGTCACAGATGTCTGTTACCACTCTTCATCTTGTTTTTTTTTTTTTTTATCAACTGCCAACATGTGTTTTATCCATCTCATCTCTTACTAATCTGTTTCTATTTTACAAATCCGCCCTCCTCCCCCGTCACTTCATCATTTCAGTCTTGAACTCCTATGCCCCACCCCTCTAGGTTGATCTGGTCATTTTTGCAATCACTTCCCCCCAGATTTCTCAGCCCTTCATCCCTTCTGTCCACTGCTGCTGTCTGTCTTAACCCACTTTCAAGAGCAAACAATAGAGACAATGGGGAGCGAGCCCCTGAGGCAGCGGGAGGGGATGTAGATTGCAGGGCAAGTGAAACTATCAAAAGACTGCTCCCCACAGAGAGAGGGAGTGGGAGAGACTGAGTGAGAGATGCCTAGTGCCCATCTGCTGAGGTGCTGAAAGGAAAGAAGGGGGTTGGAGGAGATGGTGACAGATGACAAAGAGAGAATGAGATTGGGATTTGCGCAAAGGATGGCGATACATACTATTCTCCCGCTCACATCCTCATCATTTAATAATATCACCAATATTGATGCATACAGAAAAAAAGTCCTTTGAATGCGAGAAAAAAAAAACATTTGTATCGTTTCCTTTCATTTTAAATCAGCTTTTATCATTCACATGCTTTAATATCAAGCCAGTATATCAATTGCTGTGGCAGGTTAGCGTGCATCTGCACTAACGGTGCATTAAATATAGTTCTGAAGATGGAAACAATGATGATATGGCTTCAAATTACTCTTAAAAGTCCTTACTCGGTGTGAAATCTGTTTAATTGAACACAAAACTGAAATATTCCCAAGAAGCCGTAGCATATTCTGTGATACTGTACATATGAATGGCAACAGGTGGATACATGGGTTTATTGTACCTTCTGCGAATAGAAGAACATTTACTTGTTCTCCATATCACTATGCATAGCGTGCATAGATAGATGATCAAAGTTATATATAAAGTAATTGATAAATGATACTTTTCAGATCATTTCCCAGACCTCACTTGTGTTTTCTCATGCACACCAATGTGCCCAAGGACACCAGTCAGGAATCACTGTGCTAATGGACAGATGTTTCGAGTTCTCCTTTCATTTGGTTGACACACTTCTCTGGTTTATCTTGGACCATGTTCATAGGGAAATGGAGCATGATATGTTTTTATTGTGTTGAACGTTATCGTCAATCTGGATGCTAATATTGTCATGATCAGTACCCTAAAACAGGGGATGAGTAGCCTTATGGGTAGTTGAGTACATTGCAGGCAATGCGTGAAAACATAACATTTTATTTCCAAGATCAACAACCTGTGCCACAGCCAAGGTAAAATCACCACATCTCAGATGACTGATGAAAAGAGAGTAAAACTGCAATAGTTGGCAATAGTTGACACAATTGCAAACTTGCTTTTGTTCAATGGCTGGACCAACTCACGGCTAAAGTGATAATGCTTATGTGGGAATGTTGTGCAAGCTCTGCTCGCATTTACATGCTTTCCACTTCATCATTTGGGTGCTACTTGTTCAAAACGAGTGTTATATCGCCTTGTTTTTGACGACATGCCATATTTACACCACGTCGCCGAAGATATACTGCCACACAAGCAATGTTAGGAACTTCTCTTGTCAAAATAGCTTCACCTTCAGAAAATCACGCCAAGTCATGGTTGTCCATCAACTGTGCGTTTAGCTGCATGTTCAGTCATTGTTACTATAATCTTCTGTCGACTTCTTTCTCTTGCAATTATTGCCGTTTATCGGTTAACGTCAATTTGCAGACCAAAGAGAGAAGGAAAAGCTGGATTTGGAGCTGTAACGGACTAATTGCATTTTCATTCATTTCATTGGGAGAATTTACCACGAATAACGAACCATTCACAGAACCAATTATGTCTGTAAGTTGAGGCACCACTGTTTTTTTGTTTTATGGTTCAGAGCATGTTTTGCTTTGGCCAAGACAGAAATACTTGCCCAAAGTAGTGTTTGTTTAACGTGGGACTTCCAACTAATCTTGTCATCTATTAATACACCTCCCACTCCATAGCGGTAGTAAAGTGTTAACCTTGATCAATAAAGCAATGACATCTGGTCAGAGAGGAGTGGGAAAGGCCGCAGCTAATGCAGCCTACAGGAAGGCAGTCCTCTGTTAATTGGTTCTGGTGGTTTTTCATGTTGAAGAATGACTTTTGTTACTAATAGGCTACAGCTAGCTAGCATGCCATAGTCCATCAGCTTCAGAAAAAAAATGTTCAGGTGACAGCTGGGATATATGGTGGGAACAACCCTTTAGGCGTCAATATTTGGCACAGGCTACAATCTTAACAATGGCCCTGCTTTGAAGCAGCAGTTCAGTACTATTGGGGGGGGGGGATGGGGGACGAAACATGAACTTGCTCATAATGATTCCTTGAATATTGCATTATTGTGGTGTACAGGAGGGGGGGGGTGAATAAAACCATGCATTACCCGAGCCAGCATGCAATAGGAAGTATTCAAGGGTGTAGAGATGCTTTATTTATTTACACTAAAAAGGGATCCAACTGAGGTAACCATGATGATGGCCACAAATGCTACAAGCAAAGAGGTCACTCTGGTTTTATTTATTACATATGGGGCACACGACCAAAAAAAGCAGAAAACACAATAATAATAAACATGACAATAAATTAAAGAGACTGCTATGGTGTTTAACATTCAGTCATGTCAAGTAAACCTGCTCATTCCCCTGGCCTTATTATATCTGAAAAGGCCAACGTGTCACATCTGCCCTTGATTAAGATTGTAATGCAGCAATTGGGATGAGTTACAGCTGGGGTGCAACACACAAATGTGTGGTGCAGCACACAGATCTATTTGTGCCCCCAGAGCAGTTTTTTCATTGTAGAATAAAAAGAGGGAAACATTTATAAAAGTAAATTGGTGTCCTGTATGATTGAGCTCAGCTCATTACTTCTTTTTGATACATCCAAACAACTAAGACACATATGACATCATTCTTGTAGAACCAGGGAATGCCTAACCCTGAAGTACAGTATGTCAATATCAAGACAAAAAATATGAGACAAGCGGCATGAAATAGTTGAATTATCCTGACAACATCTGTCTGACTAGCAGCTTTGACCAAATAAGATGCTTTGTCTCATGGGATCTGATCTGCTGCATATATTTTAATCTCAACTACTTCGCAGCTTGATTTAGAAAGTAGCCTGTGGCCAAATTGTTGTTCGAGTTTTGTCAGTGCACCATCTGAACAGAGTTGCGACCTTTGTATACTGCCAGGATTTCCTCTTCGCTGCTTTGTCTCCAGATATTAGACTAAAATCTGGATCCCACCCATGAAAATGGCCCAACATTTATAGAACTGACAGGAACGTTAAATGACTGTATATAATACATCTCAAAAGATTCAATATGCTATAGAAAGCTAATAATAAAAACTGGATTGACAGTTACTGATCAAAAAACAAGAAAATCAACGCGTTTGTAAATTGTATGAAAAATATTTCAAAGTAAAAATTTGTTGCCTTACAGCTGAAGTAAACGGGGCACAGCTCCAGTTGCTCACAACTCTAATGAGGACAAGCGGTAGGCTATATAAATTGGATTAAATAAAAAAAGAAAGTAAGGAAGATTAGTCACTATGAGAACTAGTGACTATGAGAACAACAAAAAAGTGGGAAATTAAAGTATAGTATTTGTTTCATTCATTAAATGAATTTTGTGTCCATTGTAATACAAAAATCGAAGTCTTCTTTGATTAATTGAATTGATGTTTTATGTTATTTATCCGAAATCCCCTTTAGAAAATAAATAATTCATAGATCCGTGAGATCTATCCGGTGATCTATTTAAAACTGAATTTAAAATGCATATTTCTATCTTATTTATTATTGCATTATATACTGACCATTTTTCCAATATACTGGTCCCAAATTTAAAAAAAAAATGGGTGAGCTGTGTCAAGCAGGGCATCCAGCGTGAAAACTGGACCAAACAAATCATGCGAGTGACTCGCTTTAGCGACCCCTGGTTTCAAAGTCACTTTCTCAGCAGCTCTCTGCTGCTCTCAGCTGGACAACTGAAAGGAGCTAGGCGACATCCTTGACCGATTTCATTCATCTAGAAAAGTCAATGAAAATAAATGTTTTGTGAAACTGAATATGTAATTGCCAAATATTTGTTTTCTCGTTGTGTATTTAACATTCAAAAGATTAGAAATGTGTCATATAGTAAATGCTTACTGATCTATTTGTAATCTGCCTTTTATTGGGGGTGGGGGGTGCCATATATTCATCTCAGTGGTGGTCTCAGTGGAGTCTGTTGCCTGGGGCAACAGCAGAATTGGAACGCTTCCCTGCCTCCATCCAGCACACTGACCTCTCCATATTCAACTTATTTTCAACACCTGGCAGCCAGCCAGGACTCAACCATTGGCCTTCCCCAGTGCCCCACCCCCACAATAATAAAGTACATGATTATTTCTATATGAAATATGGCTGTATAGATATAAATAATTCAATTCAATGTTGGTGGTGTTAAAAGACTAAATCACTCAACTCACATTTAATGTTACATTGTTAATGTCCTGCTGATATTCAGTGAGATATTTTTTTTTCCATATTGGTTTCTGATGTTGTTTTATATAATCACTAAATATGAAGTATATTTAATTCAAAGACTGTTCAAATGGCTTTCTTGGATTCTTGAATACGATCCAAATGGAGACATCTTTGCAGACATTTATTTTCAAAACATTTCTCAAAACTGCCCACAAGCGCCACACTCCAGCAGTGTTGGTTTGCAAGGCCCAGTGGTAACTTAAACAAGGTGTTTTGTTCTGAGACGTGCTAAAGACAGCTAATATGGCACAATATTTGCAAAGTATGCAAATTATTTTTTAAGTAAATCAAACTGAGGTAATCACCTGAGTTTTAATACTTTAATTTTGACAGCTGACAGCCCTAAAATATATATATATATCTGGTTAGCACGATGGCCTCACAGTGAGAGACACCATCGGTCGTGGGTTCAATCCCGGCTCCGGCCATCCTGTGTGGAGTTTGCATGTTCTCCCCGTTTCTGCGTGGGTTTCCTCCGGGTATTCCGGTTCCCCCCACATTCCAAAAACATGCATGGCAGGTCAATTGAACACTCTAAATTGCCCCTAGGTATGAGTGTGAGTGCGGATGGTTGTTCGTCTCTGTGTGCCCTGCAATTGGCTGGCAACCAGTTCAGGGTGTCTACTGCTCGAAGATAGCTGGGATAGGCTCCAGCACCCCCCGCAACCCTAGTGAGGAGAAGCGGTATGGATGGATATACAGTGAACCCTCGGTTATCGCGGTTAATGGGGACCGAGACCACCCGCGAAAACTGAAAATCCGCGAAGTAGCGGCGCACCGTCAAAAATGCTTAAAAAAAAAAAAAAGTGCGAAGTAGCGGCGCACCTTCAAAAATGCTTAAAAAAAAAATATATATATATATATATATATATATATATATATATATATATATATATACGGGTAGAGAGAGAGAGAGTGAAATTCATGTTATAACAAAAAAAAAACTAATTATTATTAAAACTTATTATTTTTTTATTCCCCAGCCATTATTTTTGTAGTTATTCAATTACTTCTTTTTGTATTTATTTAATTACTTCGACTTTTACCTGCTGGTACGCCGTCTGGTGTGCCCTGTGAAATGAAAGGTGGCATTCTTCATTGATTTATTAATTCATTTATTCATTCATAACTGAGAGCCTCGCGCTCCGCTCATGCCCGGGCGGTAGGTGTTCCTCTTCGGCTTAACTACCACGCACGCCGGCCGGTCTCCTCCGGAGCTCTCGCACGGTCCCGAACGGAGCGAAATGTCGCCCCCGCTTGTGCCCGGGCGGAAGTTGTTCCTCTTCGGCTTAACTGTCACGCACGCTGGCCGGAGCTCTGGTACGGTCCGAACCGCGCGAAACGTCGCCCCAAATCGTGCCCGGGGGAACGTGCTCTTCTTCGTCCACTCTCCTCTTCGCCCACGCTCTTCTTCGGCGCACGCCCGGCCGTCTAACCGCTCCAGCGCCCCGTCGTGCCGCTCGGCGAAACTACAATGCCCCCGAATATTTTTTAGACCCGCGAAGCACTGAACCCGCGAAAGGTGAACCGCGAAGTAGTGACGGTTCACTGTATATATATATATATATATATATATCCATCCATCCAACATCATATAATACATATAATATATACATATATATACACACATATATATATATATATATATATATATATAGAGAGAGAGAGAGAGAGAGAGAGAGAGAGATATGCCCAATCGCAAGGCATATCTAGGGGCAATTCAGAGTGTTCAATCGACCTACCATGCAGTTTTTTGGAATGTGGGAGGAATCTGGAGAACCTGGAAGAAACCCACGCAGGCACGGGGAGAACATGCAAACTCTAGGCAGGAAGAGTTGGAATTACATTTGTAACGATAATTATAAAATAATAGCTCATCTGATTTAAACTAATTACAAGAAAATTATGGACTTATAAAAATAAAATAGTCTTGATAAGCCACCAACAACGTTGAGACTTGCAAGCACAACTATTTTTGCATGTACACTCACTGATACAACAGTATTTCAACTTAACATTCACTTTAAGATGAGGGCTCATCTCAGTGTTATGTCATGTGTTCAACATACCAAGGCACAATGGCAGCTGAGTTAAGGAAGGTCAGCATGCTTCAATTTCAAATTGTTTTCACATTGAACTTTCTTTTTTTGGGGCTTTCAACTTAATGACAGCATTTTGGTGTCCAGGGGAGGATCTGGGAACGCATGATAAAATAAATTAAAATAAAATAAAAGCACTGTCAATGAAAAAAACACAATGGAAAAGTACAGGAAATCTGAAGACTGACATGCATAAAATACATCATAAGAAACAAAACAGCCCAAATCAAACAATTTTTTTCTGTGCCAGTAATTTTTTCCTCTGTCAATATATATGTTTTCTACAATTCCAAAATATATTTTTCATGACAAAACGTATTAATCTTTTGGCACTCTTACCTTCAAACACTTTCACATGCTGCCTCTGTCAAAAGTGTTGGGTTTGCCTGTTTTACAATACTGCCCTCCACTGGCAATAATCTGAACTGAGCATTAAAATAACATCAGAAATCAGAAATCCCTTTATTGTCATTGTACTCAAGTGTGCAAAGCTCCCCTCTCCAGTGCAATACAACAATAATTCAGATAAATATATAAATTAGATAAATAAGAGAATATTTAGTGCAATGGAAAATAATACTGAATAGGGTATATATTCAGTATTATTTTCCATTGCACTACACTAACTATTCTCTTATTTATGACCATAAACAAGATTTTAACAATCTTGAGAGTATTACGTAGTGAATTTTTGTGTTTGTGCAAATATATAACCACTCTCTTAATTAAATGCTATTAAACTTTGACGTGAAAAACTATAGTGTAAATTTTTTTAAAGAAAAATTCCCAATTTACTGAATCTTCAGCACCAAGCAAAGATTATTTTTTCTATTTACCACTTCTATAAAAAGAATTATAGAGGAATTATTTCTCCAGGGTTGTCTTCATTAATAAACTGATACCAAAAGATAACACTACATTACATAGAGGACAATATGTGGCTTTTTATTTGCTTTTGTAAGCTATATCGCATTGAATTGAGTTTTTTTTTTTTTTTTAACAAACATGATGGCGTACAAATAAAGAAAACTTCTACAATATGCATTCTCACCCTTCTTAGCTTCGTCTTCAGTCATTCATGGGAGGAAGTCAAACAATTGACACCTGACACCCGAGGCTCACATTTCCCTGTAAAAGGCATATAGCACGAGCTCTTTATCTGCATGACTTAAACACTTTTTTTTTAAAGAAATATATAAAATTGAAGCCTGACGTGTCCGACAACCAAGTCATAAAATTACTTTTCGTCCGTAAAGGTTGGTCGAAAACTGAGATGGAAATATAAAGCATAAACACAACCTAATGTGTATTTTTTATTTTTATATTATTTACTAACTTCATTTTAAGAAATCCAGCCTTAGCGCTCTACTACACAGGAGTCAACTCAAGGGCCAAGAGCCAGATCTGGCCCGTGACCTCATTTTATGTGGGCAAATTAACTGCGTCAACTTCCTGTTTCTAGCACATTTTTTTCACTTTTAACAGATATGAGATATTGCCATTTATTTGTTACCAATCCTCCCATTTTAAAAACAAACAATCACTGACTGCCTTCTGATTTCTAAACTGGCTTCCCATCAATGTGTTGTGCGTATGTGATAAAGTAAAGTGATCATACATATACATGTGTTCACAGTCATAACAGCACTCTTAGGGAAACCATAACTAGGACGTGGCCCGTCCACAAAAAAGAGTTTGATACCCCTGCTCTAATAGTCCTGTAAAGGGCATTTGAGGTCATTTGGCCGACAAATGCGGCCTTTGGAGGACCCAGCCTTGTGAATTTGGACGCAGCTCGAGGCTTCCATTACACTTACAGAGTGCCACAGGCTGATCACCTCCATGCCACGGCACACTGAAGCGATACAGTCATTCATGCAAAGGGAGACTATTGAATGCATACAAATGAATATACTTTTCAGAAACCCTACATTTGTGCTAAAAAAATCCTTTTTGATTGATCTTACATGACATTACAGATTTTTAGCAGTGGTGATTACTCCCCCTAAAATGCCACCCCCCTTACCAAAGAACAGAGGTAAAATATGTCCTGCTGTGTGTACTAAATATGCTCTACAATACTATTATCCTTTGTTCAGAATCAGCTACTGAGCACAGGTAAGAGACGACACAACCTCCTTATCATTCACCTCTGCGCCATGCCGCTTTATACACAGCGTCAATCGCAGGGTTGACTTATTTACTTACCTAAATAAATAAGCTTATGAAGTATGCCAGAAAAGAAAATAGCGCTGCCCCTCTGACGAGCAGCCGCCACTGATTTTTACTCTTCCATTAGCCTATCTGTAATTAAAATGACAAGAAATAAAAGCTCAAAATTTTTTAATGTGTACTGAATCTATAAACTAATAATTCCAGTTTCTGAAATCACTGACAATTTTTTTTTACTTTTTTCCAGAATATATTTTTTTTCTAGATGTATTTGTAAAACATCAAACCTGTAACGTTTCATGTTTGGCAACATTCCAACATGCCATGCTATTAAGCAACCTTAGCTACTGCCTGGTTGTATACTGTGCACGGACGCATAGCTGCATGAACCTATGTGCGGAGTGTAGCTTTGATCAAATCTTGCTAGAAGCTTGTACATAGCGGACTGCAACTTTAACGTCCGGTTATTTTTCACTCAGCAAGCCTGTGCCCACTCGATTTCAAGCAATGAACACAAATCCTTCTCATGAGCCGCTGCAGAGGCTAAGGGCCCGTTTGTATGAGGACACGTGCAGGTAAAAACTCCAAAGTATTCTATTGAAAGTGCCTTTAATTTGGATGGTGATGCCGTTTGGGGGCTTGAATATGCAAAACTTTGAAACCACTCTCCAGAGCGGAAAATTTGAATACAGTCCGCCGTTACATTCCCATATACACAGCCCAAAACTGCACTCAGATCTGCTCACATTGCGCAACATGTTCACGTCACGTACATATGCCAGTACAGGAAAGTAAACACATGTTTTTGCTAGTAGCCATCATTTCGGTTGGCGCTGTGCTGATCATTGACGTAGAACGCAGATCAGAGACAAAGGGAGACTATGCGTGTGCATGAACATTGTGGCGTCATACCACAGCACCACCAAGCCGCCTGGCATGCGCACACCATAAAATTCCACACACTCTTTTTTCCCTGTATGCATGCATATTTTCTCTGGTAAACGCTCGTCTAAATGCGAAACAAAAAGTGGAAACGAGACGCCACTATTGCATCTTATGTTCAGATCGTAATCATATAAACAGTCTAAATGTCCCTCTTTCAATTGTGATAGGAGGGAAGGTTTACAATTTTAAGGAAAAACACACCATAGGGGGCTAACCATGTTTGCCAGTTACAGTATGCCAGACACACATGCCTAAGAAAAACATTTAGGAGGGGCTCCCCATTAATTTGCAACAAGAGTATTTTTAGATATTGTTTTAAATCGTATCACCATGCTGCTACGTTTGCTACTTTATTTTACCTTGAGTCAAAATGAGGCTGGAAATTATTTCATCTCCACAAGTGGGGCGCTGCAAAAATGTACACAGCACTTTTGCTACGTCTCCTCATTTTTCCCTACATCTTAGTTTTCTCAAAAAATACAATAATACAGCTTTCAATTATGTACTGTAGTTACAGGACAAACTGTACATTGCAGTGCTGCATGAGCATTTTTACGTATTTTTATTGGTTTGAAATATTGACTGCTTTACTTTAACTCACATACAACCTTGAAGCACATATTGAAACACAACACAATTTCTTTTTGGAGCCGCACATCTTTATATAGTAGTCAGCACTGAGCACAGACAGATACCTCAGCTCATTCTTACTCCATATATCCGTTCAGCTCCCGTTACACTCGTCAATAGGTTGGCCTTTCTATATAGATGCAGGCTCATTGAAAAACATGTAACACCTCTCTAGGCTGTATTTTGCATTATTCTAAAATATATTTGAAGCATGAACTATGAAACAGGATTTTCTTCAAAGTAGTAACATGATTGTAACAGTTTCATGGTCATAATGACAGCATTTTCTACGTCCGACTGACTCACCACTCATGGTGGAAATCAGCAGCACCTCCCTGTAACGTCCCAAGAACCTCTGGGTGTGGATACTACAGGTCTTGCTTGACTGGAAATGTTCAAACTTAATGTTGTGGGTCTCTGAGAAAAGTATCTCTTTGGGCCACACCACTTTCATGATATAAAATGAAACATTTCAGTGGCCTGTCACTGTCAATCATGGGTTGTAGCGCCTGGACAGTTTGAATACAGTACATGTACTGTATTCATTTTGTGGCAGCAACTGCCACTGAACTTCAAGGTCATTGTGCATATCTACTGCATGGTCTGCACACACATCACTCCACTCAAAACAATATACAGTAGTTTGTCCATAAGTTGAGAAGTGATGGAAACCAATATATTGTAACTAGCTTGCCCCATTTCAATTTCAATATGATGTGGTGCAGCAAGACAGTTCTGGCAGGCCCGGTGCATCCCGTGCTGCAACCTTGGGGATAAACCAAGCAAATACAACTTGGTAGCTATTTTCCTGTCCGCACATCCTCTGCAATGACACTTACTGTATGCTTACATCACACACACTCACACTCACAGGCCTCTGCAGAAGCAGACGGCGAGGCAAGGCCCAATCATTTCACTGGACTTTGGAACATGTCTCTTCAGTTTGCGCAGAGCAGCAAAGGAGCTCCCCAAACCGCAGCATCATCCAGCGGATGCGCAGGAGGGGCAAGCATGATGTCGGCATATACACTGTGACCGGAAAAAAAAAGACTCGATCTGCAGCACTGTGTCCTGTTGTCATATTCCGTATCATCGTCTTAACACTGAGAGCGGTAACCAATGCGTCACTATGATGGGCGTCACAGTAACTACAAAACAGCAGTGTATAAAGTAGAAACGCTTCCCTTTACCTGCGCTCTTTTGGTCGCGGATCGACACCTTTTCAGCTCTGCGGCGGCATCAGAAGAGAAGCGATCGACGTCCTCTCGATGCTGTCCGTGTTACCCGAGCTGGGACACCGTGTGTTCCCACTCAATGCGACGCAGGTTCTACTCCTCGCTCACTTCGTGGATTCGGCACTCCTCCCTCTGTCTCACAGCTGTTCTCGCGTTGATCCACAAGCGTGCAGCGAGTACGCAATCACAAATGTGGCTGGCTCATGCTGTACTTTTTATGATTATTTGAATGACACGTTTGACATACAGCTATCCAAATTAGTAGTGTCCAATAACTGCTTTTATTTAATGACAATTGCAGCTAAATGTCTGATGAAAATACATTACTTTTGGTCAACATGGTGGACAAACAAAGACCAGAAATAAACAGAAGCAAAATACATAAAGTAGAACTAATAGAAATGTGAGCAGAGTGTACATGTATTAGTGACTTGAGAGTTTTGTGCCTTGCCTATTACGTCGCACCAAAACCTGTCGGTACTAATTCCACACTTTGTTCCACAGTGCAGCCTAAACAATTTGATTAACACTAAGATTCACACGTGGATATTTCTCCCCGTAGGACCCTTATGTATACTCTGTTTAATATACAACAACAATAGAGTGAACTCTGGTTTACATACGTTCATTGCCATCACATTTGAGTAAGTTGGCCTAACGCTTACCATAGTCTTATGGAACGACAAAAAATAATCCAATGGTGTATTTGAACATTAAGGCATTGATGACCTTTCTTGCAATAATAATATTTAATTGCAAGATACAAGTTATGCAAAATTGACCTTTAAAAATAAAATTGAAATAAAACAATGCACCACGCAACCTATTTTATTCACACAGAGAACATGAAAACGGCGACAAAGACGCTCTTTTTACACAGTTGTGCAGAGAAGCATAAATTTAATTTAGTTTCCATTTAACTGAGGGTTCCTTGGAAATGATGCTCGGGTCCAGCTGGCTCGTTCTCGGGTGTGGAGCCTAAAATGTGTGTTAAGGTGCGCAGACTGATTGAAGCATTTGCCACACACATGGCAGCGAAATGGCTTCTCTCCAGTATGTATTCGATGGTGCCTCTTGAGCATGCTGACCGTGGTAAAGCTCTTTCGGCACACTGCACAGCTATATGGCTTCTCTTTTGTGTGCCAACGCATGTGGACCTCCAACTGGCAGGCAAAACTGAAGCCTCTTCCACACTCTTTACAGCTGTGCCACCTCTGTATGGTCGTGTGAGAATTACGAGAAGGGGGCGACTTGAGGGATTTCATGTGTTTTAGCTGCAGTAAGTTTACACTTTGCTTTCTATTTGTGCAAAGTAGTCCTTTCGTCTGCTGTGCAACTGATTCTGACAGATCTTTCTGAGCGGTTCTGTGGCTATTTTCAGCAGTACCACGACGATCACTTTCAGCGTCTTTGCTGTCTGAACGGACAGTGTGAGTGGATGATGAGCTGCTGGCTGCAAAGAGTCGCTCATTGTCCCAGTCTGTCTTTGTTTCCCGGGATGGCAAAGGAGAAGGTGAGACGGTATCTCTACTATACACAGTTGGAACTAACATAGAATGTGACCCAAGTCGTGTCTCAAATTGACCACAATGTTGTTCTTCTGGGTGTCTTCTATCATCGACACACTCGCTGAGAACATCTCCAAAGTTGGGCTCTTTTTTCATTTGTATTTGCACACTGCTTCCCCTTTCAGATTCATAGATGTGGTGATCTTGGGACTGGACAGGACAGGCTTCTGTAAAGTTACAGACAGTGTCAATTATGGAAAATATATTATATCTATTTAACTCATTCACGTCCAGCCGAGTAAAAAAAAAAAATGGATATTTGACATCTTTAGTAAATGAGTTAATATTTCATTCATAATTATTTAATATTAGAATATAAAAAAGATTACACGTGTGTTCTGTCCTGAGCATGAAGAGCCGCAAACCTCATATTATTACTTCATAGATTTGCTAAGCTACATCCATCCATCCATCTTCTGTACCACTTCTCCTCACTAGCGTCGCGGTGTGTGCTGGAGCCTATCCCAGCTATCTTCGGGCAGTAGGCGGGGGACACCCTGAACTGGTTGCCAGCCAATTGCAGGGCACACAGAGACGAACAACCATCCGCACTCACACTCATACCTAGGGGCAATTTAGAGTGTTCAATCGGCCTGCCATGCATGTTTTGGGAATGTGGGAGGAAACTGGAGTACCTAGAGCAGGGGTCTCAAACTAAATTTACCTGTGGGCCACTAGAGGCAGACTCTGGGTGAGGCTGGGCCGCATCAGGTTTTCCGCAAGAAAAAAATCCAAAAAAAAATCAAATCTTCTCAAATGTCTTTATTTTTATTTTTTAACATAAAATAAGATTTAAAAATAAATAAGGAATTAATAAGAAAATAAATAAGGAATTAATAAGAAAATTAATCAGTAATAAATAATAATAATAATAATAATAATAATAATGAGTCAAATGTCTGTATTAACAGTTCTTTAATCTTCTTCTGAACATGAATTATCCTGAACATGAGTGGAACATTCATCAATCAAACCCCTACTAAAACATCGAAAAAAAATTACAATCCTACCCTCGTTTTAAAGCTGAAGATGTGCCCAACAATAACCCGCGGTTCAATTTTATCCACTGTGACCAGGTAATCCTACATTTTATAATTTGTCCCGTCTGTGCTAGTGCTGATGCAAAGCTCCGTCAGACTGCACATCCTGTTCGCGCATGGGTCTCCTGTCAAACAAATCAAAATCTTGTCAAATAGCAGAGATCCTAAGCATAAACCATAGTTCTGGGATGAGTAGGCCTACTTCTGTAGTTATAAAGCTTTAATTACACTGTAGTTAAAGCTTTATAACTACAGACATATCAAATTCGCGGGCCGCACGAACATTAAACTTTCATAATAAGGCGGGGGCCGCAAACTATTGCGAGTTTGAGACCCCTCTAGGTCCTAGAGAAAACCCACGCAAGCACGGGGAGAACATGCAAACTCCACACAGGATGGCCGGAGCCGGGATCGATCCCAAGTCCGATGCTGTCTCTCACTGTGAGGCCATCGTGCTAACCAGTCGTCCAACGTGCCGCCGATTTGCTAAGCTTGTTTCACACAATTATCATTAGGTAGTAGGGCTGAATGCTTTTAGGAAAAAAAAATCGTATTACTATTTGTCCGACGGATATTGCGATTTCAATTCGCGATTTTCTTCACAATGTACAGTGACCTTCACAAACATGACAGAAAATGCCAGTATACCATTCTAAACAACAAAAGCTGTAATTGTAGAAATGCAGAGACACTAAAGAGGTTTTGTGAGGGGGACAGTTCTTTCTCAAGTTTTTAAAAACTACTTTCAGTCAAGTACAGTTTTGTATTTATGTGTAATTGTATATATAAAATGGAATTTTTTAAACTCCAAAATGTTATACAGTCCACACTAATGTACTTTTTCTTTGTACATAAATGTCTGTCAATTTGAAAATAGTGGACTAAGCACAGCCTCAGGGGGCATCGTGCCTTTTCTGTTGCTGGTCCTTCTCTATGGAAAGACTTCCCATTAAATGTTAGGCAAGCCCCCTCTCTGACCAATTTTAAAACTCGTTTGCAGACATTTTTATTCGTTAGCTTTCGACTCAACATGAATATCACTGTTCTTCTGGTATCTATTGTATATTTGTTTGTGTTTTAATTTGTGTTCTACTTTCCTCAATTTATATTACACCATATGGAAAGTGTTTTGTTAGAGCTACAGCTGTTATGAATTGCGATATATAAATAAAGTTGTATTGTATTCAATAAAATCATTGTCCCCATAGCAAAGCCCATGCCCGCCTGCTGACTACCTGCTGCCCGTCAGCTGCCGTCCGCCTCCTGAGTGTTGACACGATTTAAGCGTAGCTAAATGTCCAAAATATAACCAGTTGGGGTTCTTGAGCGCATTCTTGCGCTTGTTTGCTTCAGCCTGTCTAAGTGGAGAAACGATCGGCACGGTATTTTTGATTTTGTGGAGGTGATCACAAGAGCTCACATTTGATGCCTTTTGGCGACGCTCAGAACTGACAAAGCAAGCAATATTACAAGCTTGCCTCCCTGCTGTGGCGTAGACTGCTGAGACCGAAAAATAACAAGCAGCTACAAAAGGGGGCGTGCCAATTTGTTGTAAAGGTCATCGAAAAAAAAATCACTAAAGAGTCTTTTAGGGGGGAGCTTTTTAGTACTGGTGTTATTTTTGCATGCAAACCTATTATGCAAGTGCCAATGTTAAGGTCATCCCAGTGTCCCTTTAACCTGTCCCTTTCCGCTAAATTGATAAACATTTGCGTAGGGGAAGAATCGTTGATGCCCACTCAGAAAACAATAAGATAGAACATGATGCGTTGAAAACATGACCAACAGTCAGCGGGTACCTTCTCGTCCCTACCTGCTTGCAGCAACAGTCGTTGGACGGCGACATTGAGTAACCGTTTCAGGCGCTCGTTCTCTTCTTTAGACCGATGAATTTCACTCTGAAATTCAACAAAGATGTCTTTGACGGCTCGGAAAATCTCCTCAGCGGCCGCTGTCATTCTGTCTTTCAGAAACACGTTGAACAGCTCCAGATTGGTCATGTCTCCAGCTCTCCGCTGCGGAACGCCCTTCTGTTTACGTCTCCTGACCCGGAAGTAAAATCTTTTTTTTTTTAATAAAAAAAACTTTATTTAACATTTTCTATCAACAACAAACATAAAAGAATAATAACAACCACCCGCAAAAATAATCAAACAAAAATGAACAATGATGGCAAAACATTCAAATGAGAGTCCAATTTCGGGAGTGCTATCTTGCACCTCTCCTCCAAGGACTGCCAATAGGCAGTTTGATGCACAGGCACAGGCAGGGGTGCAACTACCTACTTTCTGGGGGGTATGCAGACACATAACAGTCGCCCCCACCCCAAAAAAATAAATAAAAATAAAATAATGATGAAAATAACAAAATATTTCATTTTTTATTTGTAGCCTATAAATTATTTTTTGGGGCAAAGGTCACACTTTTATTTAAAACTATTATTGTAAGTTTGATTGATCCATATGTTACCAACCTTCTTCTTGGCAGAGTGGTAATACACAGCAGTAGTATCGCGTCCAACTATTTTCAGGAGTAGCAAACCAGAATTTCTGTATTGACAGAGGAATAACTACACACAACCTGTCTCGTCTGACGGTGTGGAAGAAGTGAAGACTTTAATATAGCGACAAAGAATCAAAGAAACATTGCATCATAAACATACATGTAACAAAGTAAGAACACATTCGAGAGCACATCTTTAACACTGCTCTCCCATTGTTATTGTGACCACACTAAACATTGGGAAAAAGCTTGCATTTGAACATACCCGTTAATTCCCAAATATGAACATGGCAAATGTATTCAACTTAACTTTTGTTGCTGGTTTTGTCAAAACATCTGCCACCATGTGGTCGGTTGGACAGTATTCCAAACTTATTTCCCCATCATTAACAGTTGTCCTGATAAAGTGATACTTTCTGTCAACATGTTTGCACTTTTTCCTTTTTACAGGGTTTTTCGCCAGTGCTATGGTGACTTGTCCTCAAAGATAATTGGTCGCTCATATAGATGTTTGTCATAAACATTCTCACACTGTGGTGTCTAGAGCCATATACTCTGCTTCACATGTGGATAATGCAACGGTAGGTTGTTTCTTGGTCCTCCATGAAACAATAGGACCGTTTTTGTTTAAACTGATACAGTAACCGGTTGTGCTTCGTCTGTCACTTGTGTCAGCTGCCCAATCAGCATCACTGTATGCTTGTAATCCAAGTTTGTCATCACATTTAGTGAAGCAAAGTTCCTTGCTAATTGTACCCTTTAAGTACCTTAAGATGTGTTTTACTGTAGACCATTGGTCTTCTGATGGCGTAGTGAAATATTGGGATAACTTACTCACAACAAAACTCAAATCAGGTCTTGTGCACGTAGTTAAATAAATTAAGCTACCCACAGCCTCTCTCTACTTCTTGACATCACGCATCTCTTCTGTGTTCTCAGTATAGTCAAGTTTCTGTTCACATGGTGTCATTCTTGGTTTACAGTCGTGCATGTTGAACCTTTCAAGTAGTTTTCAACATATCTTCTCTGTGTCATTTTTATACATTTGTCATGTTGTTCAAAATCAATACCTAGGTAGTGTTTCAGTTTTCCTAAGTCTTTCATCTTGAATTTTGCTGTCATCATTATTTCACGTTCATCAACTCCTTTTCATTACTTGCAGCAATAATCAAGCCATCAACCCATATTATTATGATCACTTTGTCATCATTGCTCACTTTTGTATAAACACAATGGTCAGCTGGGTTTTGCACAAATTTGTTTTTGTCCAAATATTCATGCAGCATTTTGTTCCAATTTCTTCTAGGTTGTTTTAGTCCGGAAGGTGACTTTTGTAACTTACACACCAATTTGTCTCCAGTGCTTGATTTTACTTCATAGCCTTCTGGGTGTTCCATGTAAATTTCACTGTCAATTGGTGCGTTCAAGTATGCTGTTTTGACATCCATCTGATGTAAAATCAGGTTATCGTGTACTGCTTTTTGTATTAGCACTCTAATGCTAGTCATGTTTGCGGTGGGTGAAAATGTCTCATCATAATCTACACCCATCTTTTGACTATATACCTTTGCAACAAAACGTGCTTTGTAATTTTCACATCCTTCAGTATTGCTTTTAAGCGCATACACCCATCTGCCCCCCACTGCTTTCTAACCCCTAGGTAATTACCTAACTAATTACTAACTTAAGTTAGTCAGGGTAAAGATGTAGTTGTCTTTTAGCGACTGCATCTCATCATCCATTGCATCACTCCATTGCTTTGTGTTGGATGGGGTTATGCGATCAATGTCAAAGTCAAGGCCCGCGGGCCAGATCCGGCCCGCGAGAGGAATCTGACCGCCGCCCCCCCAAGAGAGGAATTTATTTGGCCCCCGGGATGATATTAATTTATTATTAGAACCGGCCCGCAGGCCGCTGGTGTTTCATATGCGCCTAAACTACATTTCCCATAATGCAACGGTGGCGTGCTGAGCGGGAGATGGGAACATGCTGCGCAAGTCCGCCTCATTTCATTTTTCATCAGCAGTGATTATCTTAACAGCAAGTGTCAACTTTCAGATAACCATCAAAAATGGCGAAACGAAAGGTGGACACTGAGAATCGGAGGTTTCAAACGAGGTGGGAGGCGGAGTACATGTTCACGGTGGTAGATGGAAAGCCTGTGTGTCTTCTGTGTGGAGAAAGTGTGGCGGTAATGAAAGTGTATAACCTCAGACATCATGAAACGAAACATGCTGACAAAGACAAGAATATGGACATGAAACAAAGGCTACAGTAGGTGGAAGAATTGAAAAAAAGGTCTTAAATCGCGACAGGCTCTATTCAGAAAATCCAAGTCACAAAGTGAGGCTGTTGTCAAGGCTAGTTTTATTGTGGCCAAAGAGATCCCTAAATAAGCCCGGCCATTCACAGATGGGGATTCAATCAAAGGCTGGATGCTTAAAGTTTGTGACAGTTTGCCCAGATAAAAGGCAACTCTTTTTAAACGTGAGCCTTACAAACTTGTGGGTTTAACAACAGATGGAGCACCTGCAATGGTGTGGACACAGGAGTGGACTGGTGGCGAGAATACGGGAGAAGATGCCGGAGGAAAACGCAACAGGTGAGCCGACAGTTTATCATTGTCGATTTACAGCTGAACACCTTCACTCAATTCTGAGGGTATCCTCAGGTCAGAGCCTGACCCCGAACTTTGATGAACTTGTACAAAAGATGAGACACCACCAAGTATCATCCTCAGCCTCAAACAAGTGAACATTACTGTGCAATAACATATTTAGATTTTTTACTCAGTTAAAATAAAAAAAAGTTATATCGTTCAGTTAAATATTTGTTTTCATTGCACATGTGAATTTTCTTAAAAGAAAGTGTTGTTTTTCTCTCATTAGTGGTAGTTTGCACTTTATTTTGTTTCAATCCAATTGTTTTAAAAATATTTCAGTTGAGTGACTAATAAAAAGTAAATCTAGCCTACTTTTGACTTTTCATTTCCTTGAGAAAATAGACTGATGGTGCTTTGAATAATACCGCTTCTGTCAGGGTTCGCCGTTCGGCGAAGAGGTGGTGGACCCAGAAAGCGAGGAAGCAGGGAACGGGTAAACTTAAAGGGAATTTATTACACTTAACAACGAGGACAAACAACGTGGCGTGGAAACAACGTGGCGTGGAAACAACGTGGCGTAGACAAACTAACGTGGCAGGGTGCAAAGTAACAAAGACAGACAAAACGTGACCTAACAGAACGAAAAGGACAAGTGACGCGGATCGTGACAAACGCTAGGGACCGTGAGCTTGAGCATGGGGCAAGAGCATGGGGCTAGAGCATGGGGCTAGAGCATGGGGCTAGAGCATGGGGCTAGAGCATGGGGCTAGAGCATGGGGCTAGAGCAGCGGTCGGCAACCTTTGACACCAAAAGAGCCATTTGAACCCGATTTCCACGGAAAAGAAAACACTGGGAGCCGCACATCTAAAATGAAAAAAAAAAAACTTCTACTACTTTACCGCAGCATGTTTCTTATGAAATCCACGTGCTACAGAGAAAATTACATTTTATTCATTTAATGAACACATTTTGAACATTTTGAATTCTTGAAAAATAATAACAATGAATGTCTCTTTCAAATAAATTAAAAAGCTGAATTTAAATTGTCCATGTAGCAAACGAAAGCAGAAAAATGCCATGAGGCGTCATCCTTATATCCATTTATCTTATCTAAAATGAAGATAACACTGTATATATTGCTTTTTCTTACCTTTACACTTTGTATAAACAACTATAGTGTGGTTATGTCTTATGAAGTGCTACGGAGAAAATTATGTGACGTCTATTTTGAGCGACGAAAAAATTGTCAGGACCGCTTCCCAGCCTGAAGCGGTGTAAGGTGGACCCTTAAGCGCAGACTCAGGAGGTAGGATTGACAGGGCGTTTATTGAAGGCCGACAAGCAACACACAATAATCACTATAGGATCAATATTTATAAATTTACTAACCGCAAGGGTTCTATGATTACCACCGCCGGGAGGGCGAAACGGAAAACGCTGGGTGACCGGGTCACTCCAGGAAATAAATAAGGAAAGAACAGAAATCGCTTGCAACGCAAGGAACCAAAAAACAATGCTTAGCACAAAAAGGGTGAAGACAAGACCAATTGGAACGAGAAAACTTAAAGCGAGCAGTAAAGTAGCTGTGAGCAAACCAAGGACAAAATACGCAAATGACAAAAACGAGAGCAAATCACGAGGAGAACAAACTATGAACAAGACCATGAGCAAGCGCAAGAGCAACGCTTAAATAGTCCGTAATGAGCGTCCCAATGAGGCGCAGCTGTGGCGATCGGGAGCGCGTCCGGCTCGTGGCCGCTTCCGGGAGCGGAGCCGCCGGGCCACGCCCACTCGCTGGGAGCGCAACAGACGGATCGTGACAAAAATAATATCAAATAATTTAATTAATATTTTAATATTTCAAGATCACAATAATCTTCAAATTTAGAACTAAAAGAATATAAAAACTAACACAAATAAAACACACTTCAATTAAAAAAAAAAAAATAATAAATTGTAATTTATTTTCCCAAGCCAATCAGAGCCGCATTATGAGGATGAAAGAGCCGCATGAGGCTCCGGAGCCGCGGGTTGCCGACTGCTGGGCTAGAGCATGGGGCTAGAGCATGGGGCTAGAATTGGGGCTATAGAGCATGGGGCTAGATCATGGGGCTAGAGCATGGGGCTAGAGCATGGGGCTAGAGCATGGGGCTAGAATTGGGGCTAGAGCATGGGGCTAGAGCATGGGGCTAGAGCATGGGGCTAGAGCATGGGGCTAGAGCATGGGGCTAGAGCATGGGGCTAGAGCATGGGGCAAGGCAAAACGAGAGAGAGAAGGAGGGTGGTCGAGAGAGTCCGTAACGGGCGTAGCAGGAGAATGTTCCGACACAGAGCTGTCGGGATGAGGTGTTCAAATAGTCCATGATTAGGGAAGCAGATGGGAGTCAGGTGCGCTAATGATAACGGGGAACAGGTGCGTGGCTGGTGAGACAGAGTGCTGAGGGGAAACGCCCTACTCAGCTGACAAACATAAACAAAAGTGCACATGGCCCGAAAGTGACAAAAACAATAACAAAAACACTGACCTGACCGACACGGGTCATGACAGTACCCCCCCCTTAAGGGACGGATTCCAGACGTCCCAAACACTTAAACATAAAAAAAAGAAAAAATGTCCAAAAACGAGGGTGGGCGGAAGGGGCCGGGAGGTGGGACCAAGATCCGCGAACGAGACCGGTCTGGCGGATGTCCAGGAGGCCAGACCAGCGAGTCCCATCGAGGCCCTTCGGGCGCACCCGAGTCAGGAACGTGGAGCGGGGGCTGGTCGTCGAACGCCGCCGAGACAGGAACTTGGAGCGACGGCTGGTCGTCCAGCGCCGCCGAGTGAGGAACGTGGAGCGACGGCTGGTCGTCGAGCGTCGATGAGACCGGAACGTGGATCAGCGGCTGGTCGTCGAGCGTCGACGAGACAGGAACGTGGATCGGCGGCAGGTCGTCGAGCGTCGCTGAGACCGGAACGTGGAGCGGCGGCTGGTCGTCGAGCCCCGCCGAGACAGGAACGTGGAGCGGCGGCTGGTCGTCGAGCGTCGACGAGACCGGAACGTGGATCGGCGGCTGGTCGTCGAGCCCCGCCGAGACAGGAACGTGGAGCGGCGACTGGTCGTCGAGCCCCGCCGAGACAGAAACGTGGAGCGGCGGCTGGTCGTCGAGCCCCGCCGAGACAGGAACGTGGAGCGGCGGCTGGTCGTCGAACGCCGCCGAGACAGGAACGTGGAGCGGCGACGGATCATCAGACACCGCCGGGACCGGAACTTGGAGTAACGGCAGATCGTCGAACGCCGCCGAAGCAGGAACCAGGAGCGGCCGTGGGTCGTCGGGCGCTGCCGGGACGATGACGAGCAGTGGCGACGGGTTGTCGGATGCCGCCGAGACCAGAGTGGGGCGCGATGGTGGGTCGTCGTGCGTCGCCGAGACTAAGGCGAGACGCGGCGGTGGACCGTCGTCCATCGCGGGCACCGGAACCGAGAGCGGCGGCGCTTCGTCGGGCGCCGCTGAGGCCGATACGGCAGGCGGCTGGTCGCCGTCCACCGCTGAGGCAGGAACCTGGAGTGACGGCTGCGGACCGTGCTCTGCCGCAAAGTGAGCTTGGGGCGGAAGCAAGGCGTGCTCCGCTTGAACTAGGGCTTGGGTCGGACGCCATACAGGCTCCGCAGGTACGGGAACAAGGAACGGACGCAAAGCGTGCTCCGCCTGAACGTGGACTTGGGGCGGACGCAGGGTCTGCTCCGCCTGAACGTGGACTTGGGACGGACGCGGGACATGCGCCGCCGGAACAGGGACTTGAAGCGAACGCACGACGTGCACCGCCGGACCATGGACTTGGGGCGGACGCGGAACGTGCTCCGCCTGAACGTGACCTGGGGACGGACGCACAACGTGCTCCGCCTGAACGTGAGCTTGGGACGGACGCACAACGTGCTCCGCCTGAACGTGAGCTTGGGACGGACGCACAATGTGCTCCGCCTGAACGTGGACTTGGGGCGGACGCAGGGTCTGCTCCGCCTGAACGTGGACTTGGGACGGACGCGGGACATGCGCCGCCGGAACGGGGACTTGAAGCGCCGGAACGGGACTCAGCAGCTGACGGGGAGCCGGGACGGGGCTCAGCAACTGGCGGGGACCCGGGACGGGGCTCAGCAGCTGGCGGGGAGCCGGGACGGGGCTCAGCAGCTGGCGGGGGAGCCGGGACGGGGCTCAGCAGCGGGCGGGGAGCCGGGACGGGGCTCAGCAGCTGGCGGGGAGGCGGCGTGGTCTGCCGCCGCTGACATGGAGGCGGCATGGTCTGTGCCGCTGACGGGGAGGCTGCGGTGGGCCGGGCGCAGCAGGCGGGCCGGGCGCAGCCGAGACGGGGAACCTGATCCCTATCCGCCTGCCGCCATAGGGGATCAGGGGAATGGGAGACGCGAGGGACCGAGACTAGGGGTGCTGGTGAACGTGAGCTATGAGACGAAACGGGAACGTGACCAGGTGCTGAAACCGATGGGGGGCGAGGTGTACGTGAACCGTGAGACGCGACGGGAACGTGACTAGGTGAACGACGTGGCTGTGACTTGCGCGACTCGGGGAGTGAGGCGCGCGTGGTACTGTGGGGAGTAGCCGAACCCCCACTGAGGCGCCATCGTTGACCGCTACATGGGGGTGCCCGGAATGCCAACCGGGTGCCCCAGTAAGGGCTCGCTGTGGCAATGGGGGAGAAAGGGTCACCCCGGAGGGGTTTCCACAACTCATCGTCAGAGGGAGAGTCATCCGCGAATTCGACTCGGAGTCGTCGTCGAACTCCGAGTTGAATTGCACGGGAGGGTGCTTGACGGAGGGGTACTCATTATCGTGATCGTGAAACAAAAAGGGTGAGACCGATGTGGAACGAAAAATGGAACCTACGTGGAGGACACGGGGTTGGTCGGCAGGCGGAGGGGAGTAGTCCGAGCGGCGACGACGGCGACGCCGCCGAGAGCTTCCCGCTGGGTCCGGATGAGGTCGGAACATTCTGTCAGGGTTCGCCGTTCGGCGAAGAGGGGGTGGACCCAGAAAGCGAGGAAGCAGGGAACGGGTAAACTTAAAGGGAATTTATTGCACTTAACGAGGAAAAACAACGTGGCGTGGAAACAACGTGGCGTGGAAACAACGTGGCGTGGACAAACTAACGTGGCAGGGTGCAAAGTAACAAAGACAGACAAAACGTGACCTAACAGAACGAAAAGGACAAGTGACGAGGAGCGTGACAAACGCTAGGGACCGTGAGCTTGAGCATGGGGCATGAGCATGGGGCAAGGCAAAACGAGAGAGAGAAGGAGGGTGGTCGAGAGAGTCCGTAACGGGCGTAGCAGGAGAATGTTCCGACACAGAGCTGTCGGGATGAGGTGTTCAAATAGTCCATGATTAGGGAAGCAGATGGGAGTCAGGTGCGCTAATGATAACGGGGAACAGGTGCGTGGCTGGTGAGACAGAGTGCTGAGGGGAAACGCCCTACTCAGCTGACAAACAAACAAAAGTGCACATGGCAGGAAAGTGACAAAAACAATAACAAAAACACTGACCTGACCGACACGGGTCATGACAGCTTCATTCATTTAATGTGCAAGTTATAAGGATTTTATAAAGTTTGTGTTTTGTGCCTTACTGACAGAGCCATAACAAAATATTGCTTTATTTGTCCGATCCAATCATATAGTATTACATATGTTAGGTTTTCAGTATGTTCAATTCAGTTCACTCGACTATGTGTGATAATTTTATTTTTTTCAATGACCATTTGATCAGTCCGGCCCTCGGCTTGTTGGCAATTTTTTAATTTGGCCCCCTGTCTATTTGACTTTGACACCCCTGGGTTATGACTTGGCTGTATGTTACAGGTATGTTACACATTAACCGGTAACAGTAGTCAACATTAGTGAAAATCTGATCATCAAATTCCTCACCACTTCAGGCGCCATTTCTTTTTGTTTCATCGTTTTGCGACTGGCTGTTCACATCAGGTGTCATTTTGGGTTCATGACCCTGAGTGACATTCGGGCTCACACTTATGGTTGGTACAGATTGGTTTGCCCTTGGTTTTGTTCTGTACCAGATCGTCATCATCACAAGTGAAAGTTTGTGTTTCCTGCTCTGCTACTTTTACTACAAACTTCACTAATCTTGTGTTTTTGCACTTGTTCACTGTCTGAATAGAACACCAAATAGGCGGGGCTATTTTTGTCATACCCAACAAATATTCCCTCCTCACACTTGGAGTCTAGTTTCTTTCTGTTCTGTATATAAGCAAAACATTTAAAACCAAACCTTTGCATCCTGGAGAGGTTAGGTCGTTTCCCTGTTAACATTTAATAAGCTGTCTGTTTTACTCTGTTGTTGAAACATCTGTTTCTCACAATAGCTGCTATCTGGACTGCATAGGTCCATAACATCTTTGGTATACCACTCTCGATTAGCATGCATCTCGCCATGTCAAATAACGTGCGCCAATTACGTTCAGCTGTGCCATTTTGGTGAGGCGAATATGGTGCAGATGTCTCATGCTTAATGCAATTTGTAGTCAGCAAATTTTGATAGTTTTTACTTAGAAACTCCGTCCCATTGTCAGATCTGATGCATTTGACCTTCCCGTATGGAGCTGTATCTGCCAAGAATTTCTCAGTCGCTTACACTGTGTCACTCGTGTTTCATGAAATCCACAAATACTGCACCGGAATAATCGTCAGTAAATGATAATGCAAAGCGGTGTCCGTCAATTGATTCAGGATCAATTGGTTATGTCTGTGTGGATCATGTGGAGTGCAGTTTTAGCTCTCGCATCAGGTTCTGTATTTCTAGCTTGAATAAACTTTCCCTGAGCGCACACATCACATTGTATTGTTGCTTTGTCAATTTTACCCTTTGTCACGATGCCATCAACAACCTCTTGTAACCTTTGAATATCATCATAATTGCAGTCACTGCACGTCACACCACCTTTTACATTGGTCATCATTGTCTCCATTCACAGTGTGTAAATAATATATCCTGTTGTATTTGTGAATGTTGAATTGTGTCCCATCCTTGTGTCGTAGAACATCATGTCCTTTCTTGAAGATGACTGTCGCACCACTGGATGTAGCTGCCTGCACAGAGATGTCCTGCGGAAAAGATGAAATGTATAACCCCTGTCTCAGCGTCACTTAGTGCCATTCTCCGTTGTGGACCATCAGGCAGACCTCCGCGTCTCCCCTATGTTTTGCCACTCCTTTGCATCTTGTGCCATCAGCCAATTCCACGCAGTGTGTCTTGGCCTGAAAACTGTCATCGAACGCTTTGAACTTCCTCAGATCGGTTATGATGTGTGAAGTGGCGCCCGTGTCAACCATCAGACCTTTTATGTTGATGCTGCGCACCGGCTGGATATCTGTCATTCAAGTCGAATGCGTAATCCTTGTCATCGATAACTTTTTGTGCGTTATCCGACCATTGTTTACGCCTGCAGTTTGAGTCGCGGTGCGTGGCGTTTTTGCACAAACTGCACCATTGCTTACGTTGACACTTTTTAGCTTTATGTCCTTTTTGGCCACATTTAAAACACTCAATGTCTGCACTTTCTGTTTTCGTAATTGGTCGTCCTCGTGCCGTCATGACATTGTCCTCTGATACTGGTCCTTTCATATTTTTGTTGTCTTCGTAGCGCTGTAGTCTCATCTTGAAGTCAGCAAAAGTCATTGCTTCTTTAATTTGAGTTACGTGGACGTTGAATGGTTCAAAAGATTCAGGCAGCCCATTTAATACCATTGCGATGAGCAATCCGTCATGCAATATCTCACCGACTTTTCGAAGTGCTGTGATGGCGGTCTCTACCCGTATAATGTACTCAGTGACACTCTCACTTTTAGACTTCCTGAGCGTTGTCAACGCTTTGTAGAGGCTAATGCGCGGCTTGCCAGCGCCCGCATAATGCTTCCTCAATATTTGCAGTGCCTTTCGTCCATCATCTGCTGCCTCTTGCATCACCAGCGATAAACTTTTGTCATCCAAAAATTGTATCAACTCTGCATATGCATCGGCATTTTTCGCTTCAAAGTTTTATCATCCGTTTCATTTTCAGCAGGATTGTACAGAACCGCGTCTTGGAGCCCTTGAAGTTTTAAGTGACCCAAAAACTTTGTCTCCCGCAGTTTGCAGTTTTTCTCATCCCCATCAAAAAGGAGTCTACTCCAGCGGCTACTCGTTTCAGTCGGCCGCCGGTTCATTGCACTCGCCATTGGCTTACTCGCAGTTATGCTCACCAGAGTCGCAGTACGTTGCGGCTTCCTTCTGGTGTTACAGTCCAAAAATTCCTGATTTTGTCCTGGCTTCAGTCAGATCCTGGGCCCATAACCTGTTGGCCGAGTGGTACTACGCAGCAGTAGTATTGCGTCTATTTTCAGGTTTAGCAAACCAGAATTTCTGTATTGACAAAGGAATAACTACACACAACCTGTCTCGTCTGACGGTGTGGAAGAAGTGAAGACTTTAATATAAAGCAACAAAGAATAAAAAAACATGACATCACAAACATAAACGTAACAAAGTGAGAACACATTTGAGAGCACATCTTTAACACTTCTTTTAACCACATTGAAAAGTTGATTTTCATGTCTGCATAATCTTCCTCTTTCGGTTTTGTGCCCCTGAGCACTTTCCATTTTGCTTCTCCATCTTGAGCATCATAGACGTTTGAATTGTAAACGCTCTTCGAGTGCGCACAGGACTCTGTCTGTGTCTGTGTGTGCGCGAGGCGCGCAGGAAGGGGGCGTCCGCCGGTGACATTCACGGAGCAGAGGGGCGCCTATCAGTGACGTGCCTCTATTAGTATTAGAGATTAGATCAAACATACCCATGGACTAACAGTTGTTTAATACATAAAATGGCCACTCAAAAATTATTTTCATCCTATCGCTTTGGCGCCCCTGCTAGGGTGGCGCCCCTATGCGCTGCATTTGCCGCATACATACATTTTGCGCCATTGGGCATAGGAACGAACAACATGGGGAACAGCAAGCCCCCTTTCTCTGCAAAGGCAAAGGGAGGCTTGCCTTTCATCCACTGGGGGTGAACCCCAACATAATAGGCAAATTTCTTCTAGAATAGCAGATTGTTTGCTTCATTTTGACGAAGAACCCAGCTTGTTTAATAAAAGCATTTTCTTTTATTTACAGTCATGTGGACAAATTACTTTCAAACAGTGAGTTTGTGCAAAAAAATGTACTGGTCACTGATCTGTTTTTGACTTTTCAAAGCAAAACATGAAATGGAAAAAAAGAAAGACTATTGCTTAAATAGTTCTCAGAGATGTATATAAACACAGTAATCTTTACCTGAGGTTTCAACATAAGTCATTTCAATTGAAGTCCACTGAATAAAGTAATGGTTTAAGAAATAATGTACATTAAAACAAATCACACAGGGTGATGAGCTCCATGGGATCTACAACATTAAAATAAAACTCTGACATTAGATTGACATTCACTGCTTTTTAAGAAGTCACTATTAAAGTAAATGTGACAATGTTTGCTATAAACTAAAAGCAATAGGAACAGCACTTTTTTTTTTTTAAATATGCTTGTATACGTTTGGATTTTCCCAGTGCATACACAGTATACACAATTTGTCTCTGATCATATTTCTTCTCCAACACTTAAAATCTACCAGGTATTTTTAATGCTGCCTTAGGATAACAATAGAGAAAAAGACAGCAAACAAAAATCCCAAGTAAATTTGAGTAATGTAAGAGTCTTAAGTATAAATACAATTAGTAAACATTAACAATGTAGGTGTTGTTGATTGAGCTGGGCCAGACTATTTACTTTAATGGAAAAGCTGCTTCAGCTGTCAATCATATCCGACAGTTCCTGCAGTAGATCGTCCTCCCCGATGGCGGGGTCCACATCACCATCGAGATGATCCTCTGTGAATTCGTTGATCAGCTCCTCAAAGTCATCTGCAGCCGAGGTTGAGTTGCGTGACCCTACCAAACTCTGTCTTCGTGATTTACTTTGAGGAGTAGTCTTCAGGAAGGAACTAATAGAAGGGGAAGCTCATCAGAATTTCTTTTGTGGGTAGAAAACATTGACATTTACGAGCACAAAATAATCATATTAGTGACATAATTCATTCTCTCCACTTTCTTTCACACTTGGTGACGTCCCAGTTTACATGGACTGTAATTCCATGTTCAAGTTCCATGTTTTGCTTGCAATATCTACACTAGGTGGTGACATTCCTTTCAAACTATTTTTTCCATTGAGAAAATGTAGATGAAAGTTCAAATGTACTTGTCTGTTGGACACGTGTAGTCATACATAGATGTTCCCACCTTCTTACAACAGCTATGTTATCTGCCCACCCACGGTAATACTCGACTGCGGGTTCGCTGTGCCAGTATTTTACTTCTCTCTCTCTTTTTTTTTTGGGTGTAACTAATTTTGTATTTTGACCGTTTACTGGCATTTTGTGGCTGAGTTTTGAGTTTAAATCCTGCATGTCACGAAAACATCATTGCTATCCTTTTACCAGCTGCTGATTGGTGGTTGTGTTCTGCCAGGAGACGCAGAGCGTGCTACTCGCCTTGCTGGGATAACTTTTGCATTACCCCATGCTGAATGTAAAATGTTAGTGGAGTGGCCTCCAGATGTGTTGTGCACTGCATTTCCAAAATAATATTGGTGGAGCCATTCAGATATATACAAAATAAGAAACACAGACAGCCAGCAAATGCCCAGGGCCATGTTAGAGACAAAAGAAGTGGAATGTAGAAGGTCTAAGACCACATTAATGCACAGTTGTACTATATATTCTTGCAGGCGGAACATTTTTGATGATCAGTTTCAACAATTTGCCAGTTTCAACAATTTTATTTATTCATTTTTTACAAGCGCATCTTGGCATTAAAATGGGAATGTATTGCATAACTTCATCATCGGGAGTACACGTTACATCTATAGTTTGTCTTTAAATTTGTGGTAATCTCCCGCTAATTTATATTACACCATATGGAAACCGTTTTGTTACAGCTCCAGCTGTTGTGAAATGCGCTATATAAATAAAGTTATACTGTCTTGATTTGACTGAAACACCACCAAGTCGCAATTGTATTTCATCGAATATGTAAATTTTATTTTGCAAAAAAAATAAAATAAAATAAAATTAAAAAACAAAACAAAACATAGAAGCTCAGCTATAGACCGAAATCTATGGAAGAGATTCATCTAAATTCAGTTTCTAGAAAGGAAAATGGTGTACTGGTATCCACAGTTTAAGTTTTATTATAAAATAATAAAAATAAACCAGTTGGCCAGTCATTAGGTGGAAATGTGTTTTGTTTTGTTTTCTGTATCTTGAAACAAACATTTTAATTGCATCAAAACACTTGATTATTCGATTCAAGTTTTCAGTGGGATATCCAAATTCCAACATCTTTATTAGCTACAGCCTTATACACCATCAATTTGGTTTGTAAAGACTTCTGTTCCTTTTTAATTTCATATTTTTCACACTATTTGACAGTCCTCAAGTGGGCTGTTATATTTACAAATGGTAAACTAATCTTAAATACTGAAAATAGCTTGAGCAAATCTAACTTTATTGGATACTTCAACAACCTGAAAAATCCTGAACTCTACCGCCTCAACCCTTCATGGGAGCCCTGCGGCTCTTCATCCATTCATGATTTATAGTTGGAACGAGTAGGAAATGGAGTGAAATAAGGAATAAACATATTTATGTTATGTGCCTTTGAGTAAGCCTCTTTGTTCAAAATTGATAGCTGTAATTCTCTGATGCAGCAGGAAGTCCGCAAGAAGGTAAGCTTGCATGCAGGTCGATTTCAAACAATTAAGGTAGCCTCAGGCTAGACTAGGGGTCTCAAAACCCCGGTCCTCGAGGGCCACTCTAGTTTATGTTTTAGATGTTTCCCTACGCCGACACACCTCAATCAAATAACTGTTATCAGTCATTATCAGAGCTTGGCGATGAGGTAGTCATTTGAATGAGTTGTGTTGGAGAGGAGACCGCTGACCTCGACCTTTGAAATACAGTTGGAAAGATGACAAATCCACATTTCTTAAACTCATTAGCGAAGCCTTTTCTCTCATCAGGCGGCCCGGCGCGATCACAGAATTTCATGGGTACTTTTGGCAGCGGCGATTTGTCCATACTATTCTGGTTTAGTGACAGCATAATTAAATTAGCGACTTAGCAACAGCGTTTGACCATGATTTGAGGAGGTGGTGCGTTGATGATGTGTAACCGTATATGAAAGCAAAATAAAGGAATAATACTAATTTTGGCAATGCAGTGTTTGGCAATTCCCCAAAAATGCTGCTTTAATGATTTAATGAAAAGTAGTGCTTTTAGAAACGCGAGTGTTTCACCAGACAACAAAACTATAAAAGACTCAAAATTTAAATTTGGTAGATGTCAAAGAACAGGTACCTTCGGGGGACAGAACAGGCCTCCATGATAGGAACAAGGCTGACATCCAGCTTGGTATCTTGGCTTGGGCTGCATTTTGAAACATGGATGGTCTGCGGTTCCTCACTTGAACTGCGGATGGGTTCCAATAAGGTGCTGGGACTACAGGAAACTTGAGGGTTCAGCACCTTTAATGCAGTAAAGAGCCAAGGTCAGAGAACAGGTGGAAACATTTCTCAAGTCTTTTCCGTAATAATTTTCAAACTGTTGGAAATGAAACTATTAAATAAGGATGGGTGTATTTTGCGGTAGCCTGAAGATAAGAGACATATTAGTCATCCATCCCTTTTGATTGGCCTTAAAAATTACGCCAGCTGGAAACTTTTCTTGAAGCAGCGTCTTCTGCTTAAAAATCACCATAGGTTTCAGTTTCAATCCGTTACCATAGCCAACAAGCAAAACAGTAAAAGCCGACTTTTCATGCCCCGTTGTGGGTATAGCCACAGTTCTGGTCCCCTTCTTCTCGACAATGTGGTTCACCAGGATGTCGAAAGTGAGCGGCACCTCGTCCATGATGGTGACGCGACTGGGCTGGATATTTTTGTCGGCAAACTTTTTACTGCAGTACGTGGGGAATTCGGCCAGCTTTTTCTTGTAATCCTCCGGAAGTGCTGCGCCTCGGACGACTTTTACCAGATGGATAGATGACCCCGTTTCATAAAACAAAAGCACCAAGACGGCCCTCCTTGAAAATACGTTCAATTAGTTTGCAAGCGTTATTGCCCGCTGTCGAATAGTGACAGTAGAGACGCTTCTCCCAGCTGTTCTGTGATCAGCAATCCATTGCTCGAGTTAGTCTATCAACTCGGGCCACCTCGCATTGTTTCCATGTAAAGTCAGCTTCGTCTTCTTGTGTCTGCGAAGCACATCCTCCTGCTTTCTCCAGTTGCGAGCAATGGATCGGTTGCTTTTTAATTCTTTCGGGGCACCTCGATTCCCATGTTCATTCGCGTAGGTCATTGCTTGCAGCTACAACTGTGCTTCGTAGGCGTGTCCATTCGTAGGTGTAATTTTTGGTAACAATTAGCCAAAGCAATGTTTTCGGCAAAGCACATACAGGCTCTCTATATAGCGGCACTGGGGGCGGGTCTTTCGTGTCGTCTTTCATGCCCACCCCCCCACTCTCATGTCCGCCTTTCCTCCATATATGCTGCATTCCTGGAGGAAATGCTACCCTTTTTCAAGAAATCAGATGCCATTGATGTTTGCACTTATTCCTGATAAACAGTGACTAATCTAATGCTGGAAAATGAATTTTAAATGCTCTTTTTCCTTTAAAAGATTTGAGAACTGAACTTCGAACGAGTTCATAAAGAAAATTAATTTTACCAAATGAATTTTCCGCTTACCTCAAACTCTTTACTTGCAGTCTCCTGCTGTGATTCCTCTTGTACTATGGAGGCGCTGTTCAAAGGTTTAACAGCAGCAACGGCAGACCGCACTGCTCTCCTTCTCTTCTGGCCTGAATTCACTTGCACAGAAGGCTTCATGACAGATGGCTTCACATTCAGCTTGGGCCGCACTGGAAAAGACACAATGAAAGTAACAATATGCAATTTTGAATTTCACTTAAAAGTGGAGCTTGCAGTTTTCCAACTTACAGCAAGATTTTAATGTAGTCTGATTTTACTCTGCCCCATGCTCCATGTGTGTCTGACAAAATCCATGGGCCTCACTAGCATGCAATAAACATGCTTTGTAGAAACATGCAAAAAGCCAATCTTAGCCATGAAGATTTGACTAATTACGACTTATTCATCATAGATTGTTGCAAAACACAATGTTATCCATTTCATTTTTTGATAAGTACAGTTTTGATGATGTATTTTTCGGAATGTACAATCAATCACAAATCCAAAAGCAGTGACTTGCTGCATCTCTATGAGGCTGCGGGCATAGTAAATGACTGAAAACACTCCTGGGGTCACGTCACTGATGGTGTAGTGGTACACTCGCCCGAGTTGTGTGCGGGCAGTGTGGGTTCAGTTCCCACTCAGTGACGGTGTCTATGTCTGCCCTGTGACCGGCTGGCGACCGGTTCAGTGTGTAGTGTGCCTTTCGCCCGTAGTCAGCTGGGATAGGCTCCAGCACCCTCCCGCGACCCTGTACAGGATAAGCGGTGTGGATAATGACATGACTCCTGGGGTCACGCCTTCTGTCTAGGCAGTCTCTGAGAAGCTCATAAGATTTGAGCCGAGAGGACTGATTTTTCCAAAGATAATTTTAATAATATTCTACTGTCAGGTCATATAGTTTTAACATATGACAATTTTTTCGTTTCTGAAAAATGCAAACTCCCTATTTAACTTTAGTCAAGGCTTTCATTAGGGGTGTCCCGATACAACTTTTTTCCCTTCCGATCCGATACCAATATTGTGGCCTAGAGTAATGTCTGATACCGATATCGTCCGATACGGAATCCAATTGCCATGTACATGAACAACCAACAAAAATATTTGTAATAAAGGCAAGAGCAATGTACCTTTTCTTTCTGTGGTGCGTGTTCTATCAGGTGCTGGACTCTCTACTGCGGCACAATAGAGTCCTTCTGTAGTTGTTTGCTTGGCCGCGGATAGTGAAATTAAGCTTTTTGTGTCTGCCTGGAGTGAGTTTGAACTCCTCACTTGAACCGAGCTCACAGTTGAGACGACAGGCGGTGCAGTGTTCTTTAGAGGGCACTCAGTCTCAGATTTGACAGTTTTCAGCTTGCGAACAATAACATCTTGGGCAGGTGGGTGATTGATTCTATCTGGCGTGCTGTGAATAGGAGATGAAGACTTGGGTCGTGGAAGACTCTTCTTCAGCATACTACCAACTAATGGTTTTGGTGAAGACGAAATATCAGAGGCCTGCTGGCTGATAGAAGCTTGACCAGTCATTTCCTGTTTGCGGAGTTTTTTTTCACGCATAATCTCTTCAAATGTTTTGACTTTGACAATCATGGTGGTCTAGAAAGACAAGCCAATATTAGTTATAAGAGAAGTCCAATTAATCAAAGCACAACAATGTCGGTGGTCACAGGACTAACCTCAGGAGCAACAGGAGCTTTCCATGTCCTTTTAGTCACCTCAACACTCTTCTCTAATGTGGTATCACCTGCAGGATTCAATAAACATGGATTGTTATATGACAATAGACTATATGATTCTAAAAGTTATCCAGCAACCCTTTACTAAATTTATCCTTACAAGGGCTGTCCACCAATCAATCACAGAGCACATGCATATATTGTAGACTAAGAACCATACACATTCACATTCATACCTAAAATTTAAAGTCATCAATTAAGCATGTTTGTGGCGTGTAGAAGGAAGACCAAATACAAAAAAAAAAAAAACACGCCAGAAGGCCAGATTAGAAAACCCAATCATAGAACCCTGTGTATGTGCCAAGTATGAGACCACCATCCCACCTTAAATATGAAGCCGGATACATGAAACCTAAAATGTCGACATGCCTTTATTGTGTGGTATATACATTGGAAAATCGCTTACACGGAGAGGTCAGTTTTTCATTTTGATGCAATCGTGGCCTCCTAGCACCATTCTCCTCTGTTTTCAGACTCTTGACTTCTTCAGATTGAATTCGGGTTGCCTTCTCCTTGCGGATTTCATCTAAAGTCTTCACTCTAACCTCCCCTATTGTTGTGGAATCAGGGAGTGGCGCCGCAGAATCTGGCTGATATTTGCCAGGGACTTTGTCTGCTGTTGGTTTTAACTTCTTAAGACTGGGGTCCTGCTCCGGTCGATCCTCTTTTTGTTTCTTCTTTGTGTGGAGGCTTTCATTGTGGGGTTGGTTGTGGTCAATGGAGTGTTCCTTGATATACATTGTTCGCTTTATGGCTTTGGGTGTCTGGATGGGTGCCGTCTTGGTTACACTGATTTCAGTATTCACAGGAGGGAGACAGTCTTTCTGGTTACAAGACTTGGCCGCTTTTTCCATTCTTATTTCCTCCAGAGTTTTGATGTGAATTTGCTTGGGTGAGCTCTTTGATTCTGTGCAGCTCTCTTCTGATGACAAAACAAATATATAGAAGCATTATTTAAGAAGGAAAGGCACTATAGGTTTGGCCAACAGTGGTGACCAACCTGAAAAGCATAGAGACCTCAAAAACTCATGAGCCCCATACAAATAGATGACCACACTACCACAACACAAACTAAAATAGCTAACATCGCTAACAACAAAATATTAGGGACATTAGGGATTAAGGACTGGATTAGCTCATCATTTAAATTCATGAACCACACTCAATATTATGCAATACAGACATTCACCACTGAAAAACAAAACCACCACAATAAACTATTCTAAGCCGCGTATCCTCATTTGAGTTGTAGAGGCGAGGCGGGTTACACCTTCGATCTGTCGCCAGCCAATTGCAGGGCATATATACGTATATACACAAACAACCATTAGTACCTATGGGCCATTTAGTCTTCAATAAACCTAATATGCATGTTTTGGCTCTTTCAGCAGCCACGGCATGATGCACTCCAGTTAGAGCGGGATTCCCTTGGTGGACACCCGCACGACGGACGTGGGCTCGGTTGGAGGCATCAGATGGCGGCCGCCCGAACGAGCAGTGTCTTTTCCTTTTCAACTGTATTCATAGCTTCGCTGTCGGATACGATAAACGCGTGCACTTAATCAACATTGGATTACAGTACAAATTGACGAGCACTTTTAATATTACGGAGGAGGTCATGTGACTGGCGGGATCTGCATGGATTGCTGCTGGGTCTAGCAGACTCTAAGCGATGAAGGTCATGTAAAAAAAAAAAAAAAAAAAGTGGGACGACGAAGCTAAGCTAGCTACTCAAGTCGGCTCTTTGGAGCCTCGGCGGGTGATTTGGAACAACAACTAGCGGGAAATTGCTATGTTAATGACTGTTGCGGCTAAAAGCTGAGCTTCTCTACACTTCAATGCAACTGTATTTGAAGCTAACCGCAGCACAAAGTGAACGTCACCATCTTCCAGTATTGCGCAGACGACAACGAATGACAACATTGTTGCACGATTACGACCCTGGTGCTTTAGAAAAATGGATGGATGGATATCAAAGATAGTGTCATTACTGGTGTAATAGTTATTAATACTTGTTCGAATAACAGCCGCAGTGCAGCTATGGTGAGTGATATTTTAAACTATTTATTTTAGTGTACACATATATTCACTTGAAAATGAACACCAGCACTGAAATAGGGTCCTGCATTAATTTACAAAATATGCGTGTGCAATGTGCATTGTTGAAAGGTTAAGATTAAATAAATAATTCTGTCAGTGAATTATTCTTTGAAGCATTAAATATTAAATATAGAGTAAAACAATCCCATGCGCAGTCCTGCTGTAATATTCCTGACAGAATTTTAATTGGCAAAATTAACAAATTGTTATGGAGGTGAATTTATATAAGTTACCAGCTCTGTGAATGTGATTCTGTCACTGTGAGACAGCTTTTATCTCAGGGTGTAACCATGTTTGAAATGCACCGGAATGTTACGTGGGTTGAAAGTTTCCTAAGAAAATCCCTGTGTGTGAGTTTGTCAAACAATTGCAATTAACTACCAAGTATTTTTACTCGTTTTCAGTTCGAGTGATATGACCCTTTTTTTCCTTACTATCCATTTGTTACATCCGTGACAAAATGTGGACAATTGCAACAGTTGCAATCTCTGACATTTTTGAGCATGTATAAGCAGCAAACTGGAGAAGCTTGAGTAGAAAAAAAAAACGTCACTTTTTCAAGGGAGATTTTTGGTGTGCATGTAGATACACGCGTGTGTGTTATTGTCATGAAATTAGGGTAACATAGGAAACGTTTGTTTAGGACCAACTTCAAAAGTTAAACAATGCTTACCTTTCTGACAGGGCGTTTGTCCTTCTTTCACAAATCGACCTAAACGCTTTGCCAGACTGTTCTTCACAGGAACAACCTCGCAATGTTTTATATCTACACATGGGACAAGTTGTTAAATTATTTGTGACAAGTCATTAAATTCTGTAAGAGTACAATGATCAGGGTACCATATTGAGAAGCCATTGCAAAAATTCAAACTTACAGGTAGTATCCTCCTTTCTCCCAAGCCTATCAGCAACAGGACCTCTCGATCTCAAAGTTTCTTCAACGACACGCTTGTCTGAGACTGAAAAAATAAAAATAAAACAATTTTAATGTATGCAGCGGTGTGTGTGTGTTCCTTTTGTGATCCAACCAAATTATTAAAAAACAAACAGGTTGGAGCAAAAATTGTGGTATATTACTGCAGAACCTTTTCAGGCAATCAAGAAATGTCTGCAGCGGCCAATGAAACGTGTACCCATCAACAGGTGTTTTGGCACACTGGAGAAAACTATCAACAGTGTTGTTTCCTTTGTACACATTATGCATGCAAAATCAGAATCATCTTTATTGGCCAAGTAAAAACATACAAAAAATAGTTTTGGGGTTGAGTGAGCCACTCTAGCATTGCAATAACAATAATAAAAAGAACATTTAGGATGTAACACATAAGCACCGAGATTCATTAAGCAATGTAAGTACAACATTAGTGCGCTAGTAGCAAACAATTGATAGCTGTGCAAATGATGGGGAGCGTCGAGGACAAAATAAATTGACCAGTACTTACAATAAAATGAGTTGAGCAGATGATGCACCAAATTGTCACACATGGCAATTATGATACAATATCCAAATGGTGCAGATAATCCTTGAGCACTTTTAAGTGCCCAGTAGTGTGGAATAGTGATCAACAACAGTTATGCAAATATGCACTTCTGAAGCTACAATAATGAAAACCGTAATTACGTTACAAGACAAAATTGGCAAAAATCTTCAAAATGCAACCATGAAAGTATGAGTTAACTGTTTAGTGAGTTAATGGCAAGAGGGAAGAAGATATTGCTATGTTTGCTTGTTTTATGATACATAATTGGATAGCCAGAACCAAGGGAAGGCGCTGGAAAAAAGTGGTGACCAGAATGTGCAGGGTCAAAGAATATATTGCCTGCACTTGTCTTTGTTTGTAATTTCACAAGAGTGGGTAGTGGATTACTGATGATCTTCTCGGCTGTCCTATTTTGTCCTTCGTGACAACACTAAACTAGATTTTGAACGATGAACAAATAACTGATGAATGACTGCTGTATAAAACTGCCTAAACAGTTCTTGTGACAGGCCAAGCCTCCTCAGAAGCTGCAGGAAGAATCTGCTTGCTCTATTACAGGACGAAGTTGATGATGCTCTCCCACCTCAGGTCCAGAAAGACAAATTTTCAGAAACTTAAAGATCTTGACGATTTAAACGGGCAGTTGAACAGGAAGGATGTTTTGTGAAGTCCAAAATCATCACTACAGTCTTGAGTGTGTTCAGCTCCAGGATGTTGGCCGCGCCAGAGGACCATACACTGCACTTCCTGTTGAAATGCAGATTGACCGTTGCATCATCTGCAAAGTGCAGTGCAGTGCAGTTGTTTGCGTTGAGGGAGAAAAGCAACATAGAGGACACATCCTTCCCCCAGGACTGATGATTCGAGTTGATGTTGCATGATGCTTAGTCTTTCACCGTTATTGGAGTTTAGCAGTGAACCACCGCTTCTTGTTGTTGAACACATTTTTGTTGGGACACTTCTTCATAAAATCAAAAGATACAGATGTGTATATTTGTCCAAACTGCCAGCTGAAGTTTTAAAGACATGTTTCCTCTGCAGACTTCTGACATTCAAGTTTGTGCCTTTAGACTGGAATTAAATGGATTCAACAGTCATGAGATAGACCCAAAGCTGCAAGGATAGTAGAGCGATATGAGCCTTTGGTGTGGTATAGCAAAGGTCCAGAATGTTGCTGTCCCTGATGGGAGTTAATTCAACCGGGATGATGAGAGGAGAATCTCTGTGTTATTGTTTGAGTTTGTTTTCTTGGTCAGTCAAAAAGTATTTGTAGCGTGACCTTGGTGTTTACCTGTTGCGGGACGTATTGGTACACACCGGCAAGTATAAAACAGGAAGTGTCTGGGTTGCGTTGACTGATCCAAAAAAGCAGCAAAATGTCCATCGTCTTTTGTTGGACCTTTTGAGGATAAGCTCTTCCTTTTTGACAGCACACCATACATCTGTACACTAATGTTAGCTGGTGATTTACATTTGAGTTGACCCACCACTTAGTTGTAATCTGCCCCAATTGCAACGAAAGATATTTTATTACTTACTAACTTCACTGAAGTTAAGCGCGCTGTCGGCTGAGACTTGATCAAAGCTCATCAAAAACAAGCCACTCTGTGTCGTGCAACCTCCTTTGCACAATAGAACAATATTGCAAGTGTCGAACTGAAGTGACCGTACCAACATCTAATTTAACAAAGTTAAACGCAGTTTTGATCGGTGCCTGGCGGACACTTCTTTGGGTCTGCTGCATTGGAAACGAGGGACCAGAACTGGGAACCGGAATATTAAAATATAAACAACTCCAGGAGAATTGGAACGTGAGTCCGAGTTCCAATGCTTTTTATAATTTTACCAAAATGCATTTCATGATGTAATATTTCTTATGAAATATTAAACCCTGTTCTTGTGCACATGGAATGAGACACTTGTTAGAAGAATTGTGACATCTAAAATGCTACATTAACACGTACGGAAATTAAAAGCATGTAACATGTAAATGATTAAACTTATACCCAAAATATATCACATTTGTACTACTCCTGAGGATAGAGTTCCAGCTCACTGAAATTCCAACTCAATCTCAAAGAATGGTGAACATGTTTACTAAGCGTGTAACAAAAAAATGTTTTAAATCAGTTTAGATTTATAAGATGAATGCATCCAATTAAACCGAATTGTTCCACAGCAAACCATACAGAAATGCATCAAATTGCCTTTTATTAGAGGGATGCACATCACATATTTTTACCTTCATTAGATGTATTTAAGGGTCGTCGGATAGCTGATATGATGTTTTCTTTCTCGCCATTTACAGAACTATCAACATTCTGCATAGGATTAGCTCGATTCATGCCCGCTTTTAGGGCCCTCCTCAGCAGGATCTCCTCAAGGGTGCTCACTCCAAAGTTGTGTGATTCATCTGTCAAGAAACACCACTTTCATTTAGAAGCCATAAACACGGAAGAAAGTGTCAGTATTTTTCTCATTTCTGTCTCTCGCTGAACTCACCAGGCTTGCATCTTTTTCTTGGGGATGGGCCATCTCCTTCCTCTGAGAATTGGTCTGGGAGCACAAATGGACAAATACACATGTTATAAGAGGGCAAATGGAAAGGAGGGGGAAATGAAAGATCTTAGCCTGGTCAAGTCAATCACCAGACTTTCACCCAATAGAGAATGCATTTCAACTCCTGACAAGGAGACTGGATGGAGAACCGCCAGAAACATATAAGAACCGAAAGAGGCTGTAGTCAAGGACTGGAAAAGCATTTGAAAACAAGGCAAAGTCAGTAGGTCACAGGCTTGGCGCAGTTGCTGTAAGTAGGGTTATGCCACTAAATATTAAATATTACTTATTTTAAGTTACTTTTATAGGAGGAGAAGGGGCCCATTTGTCACAAACTAGCTCAGTTTATATATTTATTTTAATCAGGAAATGAAATTAGTTATCATTTTCTTTTTTTATCTATTCATTTCGGAGAAATTAGGAAATAAGTGACCGTGCCCCCGCCGCTCTCTCCATGGTACTACAGAGTCAGTCAAGGGACTGTTTACAAACTCTCCATTGGAAATCATTGTACTTTCATTGTTTACAATAAGGGATGAAACAATGCTGCAGGCATCCACAAACGCAATATGCATTGATTTTTAGCAGAAGCAAGTAAATCAGGGGGTCAAACTCAAATACCGAAAAGTATAACTTGAACAAAGAAGTGGGCCAGCATTTATTTTTCTAAAAAACTATACAAATGCAGATTTTTTTCTTGAAAATTTTTATCATAAGTGGTACAATGTTTAGATTTAAGAATTACTGTTATCATTTTGAATGTTACTATTATCATTTTGAATACAATATAATACAACTTTATTTGTTACTATTATCATATAGAAAGTAAAATGGTATAGTATATATTTGGTATAGCCTTGGAGGCCAACTATAATTACACTGTAGGCCAAATTTGACCCCCGGGCCAGAGTTTGACACCTATGACGTAAATGTTTAGTGCATTTTGAATGGAACCAAAAACAATACACTATGCTGAGTAGGGGTGGGACGATACGGGTAACTCACAATTCGATACTGTGACGATATGTGGCCCACGATAACGATAATATCACAAGACACAATGTCTACAATATTCAATATATCATTAGAAATCTCTTCAACAGTGTGACTAAAAATAAAAAAATGGCCATAAAAATGAAAACATCAAAAACAAAATTTCAATGCCAATACGTGTACAAAGTACAAAGAAAGGTGCATTTGCAAAGTACCTCACTGCCGCTGAGTCTTAACACTGTAGCTACGGCTGGACGAATTAAAGTGCTCAAATATTAATAAAATATTTTATGTAAACCAAGACACTGCACTGCTTTCTGAACCTGAAATGTCAGTATCAACTGTCATTAAAGTGCTTTACGTTAACCCGCCCAGTGGAAACATCAAGGCATATTCTTCTTGAGGAACACTAACTACAACATGCTCCGATGTAAGAGCACACCAAAGGGAAACTTTGCTTTAAAGCAGTAGTGATTGTCGGCTGTCTTGATTCGCCTTTTTTTATCACCTGCCAGTAGTAACCGTGATAGCGAACGAGGTGGCTTTGCAGACTCGTAGTGTTGATGTTATATTTTACCTTCGCAAAGCAGTTATTGCAGATTGCATACTCTTTATCCAGTGTTCTTCCGTCACCGGTCTCGTAAAAAGCGAAGTGTCTCCACACTTTCGAGTGGAAACTCTTGAAACTTGATTTGTTTTTGTGGGTTTTCCGCCATTCTTGCCTTAGTTCTTTTTCTATTGTAAATTCTTCACACTCTTCACCGGCCGCTGATCCTGGCAATTTTAGAACCGTTTGCGGCATTAGCGCCCCCACAGACAGGACAGGAGAGATTAAATATGGACGGTGATGACGAGGTAAATCCATTATGTGCGTTGTTTTGAAATATCGATATTGCCGCCAGGCTGTAGATTATTTATTGCAACAGAGTGAGCAACAATTTATTGCAATATAGATTTTTTTTCCCACCCCTAATGCTGAGTTGCACTATTACTATAAAACTACCGTATTTTCCGGGCCATAGGGCGCTCTTTAAAGTCCCTATTCTTCCCCAAAACAAACGAAGCGAAGCGCCTTGTAAAGCGACGCGCCCATTATATGGACTGAGCATCACTCTCCACCATCAACCCTTTTACTCATTGGGCTGTACAAAGTGCATGTTAGCACACCCTGCTGGTCAAAGTCTGAGTCATCTATGCTTCTAATTGACCGTGACTTATACATTATGTGACTATGGTGTTTGGGTGATGGTGTAGGAGAAAGCTGGACAAAAGGGCAGCTGTGCACAATGTTGTAGTCTGTCTTATCATTTATGTTATTGCATGCAAGAAACGTCCCAGGTTTAGACAACAGACTGCAAAAAGCTCAAAGCACAACAGCACATCTCTCTAAACAGCCATGCACATCTCTCTAAACAGCCATGTGATTGGCTGAGTCTGAGTGGCCCCAAGAAGCCATTGCTGTAATTGGCTAAGGCTGAGTGGCTCCCAAGAAGCCATTGCTATAATCTTTTTGTGTTATTTTTATTTCTTTTGGGTATATAGATGGCATGAGAGATACATGTTAATCTTATTTCTTTGTTTCATTGTTTGCTTGTATGATGAGTTTTTTTTTTTTGGTTTTGATTTGAAACCGTGACTCTAAGGAGTGTGGTGACCAGTGAAGTCCCTCCCCTGACGTTGTCTAGTAGACTATTGCCATGACACCTTTTATTGGTTAGAGTCAGTGTTATTGACAGTGATTCCTAATAGTTTCAGGACATCTGTCATTGAAATGGGGTGATACCTCTGGGAGCGATCCCTGAGGGGATTGAGTCCTGGTGAGCTGACATCAGCTAGCGCGAGTAGCTGAGCTAGCGCGAGCAGCTGAGCTAGCGCGAGCAGCTGAGCTAGCGCGAGCAGCTGAGCTAGCGCGAGCAGCTGAGTTGCGCCTTGTAGTGCGGCGCGCCTAGTATATGCATAAAATAGCACCCTCAACTGATGTTGCACCCTTTGATGCAGCATGTCTTTTGGCTTAAAAATACGGTACCTATAACCCCAATGAGAGATACTTCCACTTTTCTTGGGTAACGATCCATTTTTTTTTAATGTACAAAGGACTGAGATCATGAATTAAATTGGGGAAATCCACTGTGCTAAAGAAAAGTAAAATAAGCACTTAAATTGATTTTTAATTTTGTTTTAATTTAATCTTAATGCAAAGTGTTTTGTTTTGCTTTTCTAGTATGTATAAATCGCATCTACACATTCAATATGCTCTGTGCCTGAAAAAAAAACTTATAAATAAAAAAATATTTTAGTACTGATGTCATTTTTACATGCAAACCTATTATATAAGTGCCAATGTTAACTTAAATGAAGCGTTCCTTTAATAACGTATGGGGTGGCTTCAAAATAAAGGTGCTTTGTCCTTAGTGGTGTAACACATCTAGATGTAAATACCATGAAAGTTGCACTTCTGAACTTTTGTGTCAAATTCAACTTTTGAACTGAAACCCAAATGCATTCAGAATACAACAAAAACAAAAGAATTGACCCATCTGTTCCAATACTTTTGGACAGGACTGTAGCTATGAAATCAAACTACACGGAAACACACTCCAAAAAACAGGAAACTCACCGTCTTCGTCCTCATCATCATCTGCTGGATTAATCACCACAGGTGGATGGGTAGGGCTTGGGACTGGTTCCTGGCTTTCTGTCTTAATGACTCCTCTCAGCTGGGGATTGGCTGCAGTGGGGAGAGGAGTGGCTGGCAGTGGGGGTGGCTCTTCATGCTGCTGTTCTTCATTGTCACTTTGACCTAAGAATTTTTGGTGAATTTTATGGCTGAAGTTGAAATCCTCTTTAACTCGCTCATGTAAAATTATGTGGGAATACACTCACTGATGTCAGGTGGGATAAGAAGGCCATCAACATAACGTGGCTTTTCATGGAAAAAGGCACAGTGTGGTTTCTGGCAGCCGGCTGGATGAGTCTCCCAATAACATGGTATTTCCTTCCGTTTTTTCTGTATTGACGTAAAAGTTAAACAACGTGAAATAATAATGAGAATATGGCAAAGTCAGTAGGTCATATATAAAAGGGATGTAACGTTTTGATATAAACTACTCAAAATCTTGAGATTTTTTTCCCCATATGGCCCAGTACTCTCTTGCAAACCTTTGCTGCCCAGTGAAGAATGCCTTAACACTTGGCAGACATGTGTTACTAATATTTAGACCCTCATGGGGCTAAATAAGGTGGTTAAATCAACTCTCAGTATGATATGGTACAGTTGTTTGTCCATTGTACAACATCTAAAAGTTGAACAATCTCTCTATGTAGTCCATCCATCCATTATCTGTACCGCTTCTCCTCACAAGGGTCGCAGGGGTGCTGGAGCCTATCCCAACTATCTTCGGGCAGTAGGCGGGGTACACTCTGAACTGGTTGCCAGCCAATCGCAGGGCACACAGAGACAAACAACCATCCGCGCTCACACTCATAGCTAGGGGCAGTTTAGAGTGTCCAATCAACCTGCTATACATGTTTTTGGAAAGTGGGAGAAAACCAGAGTACCCGGAGGAAACCTACACAGGGAGAACATGCAAACTCCACACAGGAAGGCCGGAGCCGGAATCCAACCCACGAGTTCTGCACTGTGAGGCCATCGTGCTAACCAGTCGTCCACCGTTTCTATGTAATTGTCACCGCTTATTTAATTTAATTGTTTTAAAATGCTTCTTACTGTGATCTCCATGTGGCGAAACTTGCAGACATTTCGGAAGCAACGGCCCTCCTGCCAGAGATTGCAGACAGTCTCATTGCCCATCGCTGCTTCACAGTGCCTGAAAGGGCAGCTGTCTCCCTTGTAGGATAAATAAGATACAATATGTGACTTCAATTTATTAATATCAGAATACCTGAACATTATACACCAATATTGCTTACTTTAGTGCAGGTAGAATAGTAAAAGAAATAGCAGTCATCTCCATTGTTAGTCATTATGAGGCTGGTTTAAATTTAGATTGGCACCAATCTGGCAATGACCTTTGAACTCAGCAGCTGCTTCTTCCAAACCAACAGGATTCCCTGAAAACACATAAGTTAATTGTACACTTAGAAATTTTCAAAACAGATGTCTTCAAAATAGGGATGTAATGATATCCAAACGTCATGATAGGGATATTATCACAAGGAAGCATCACAATGTGATAATTATAACGATATAGTGGCAAATGTAATATTGCGTTATCAACGTTACATCCCTATTACTAAACAGGAATATGTTAACCACATAATTAGGGGTGTCCCGGTACGATTGGATTGGATTTTTTCGGACTACATCGAAAATGTCCGGTATACTGTGAATGCACATAAAGGACTTAAACAGATTCTTAAAACAATGCCTTTTAACACAGCAACAACTTTGGTAATTAAAACAGAACACACGCAAGAGAGAGAGAAAAAATAAATAAATTGAGATTTATTTAGCGTATTTTCTGAACTATAAACTGTAAATCACACATGCATGCACTGCTATCATTCACTTGAATGAGATTCGTAGTGCAGGCTCGCCTCAGTGGTCAGCCAGCACGACGATCGTGGGCCCACCTCCACGTTGAAGGCTTCAGGCAGCTGGCCGCCTGAGGGGCCGGATGAAGAAGCGAGGAGGATGATTGGCCGTGTCGTTTCCTTTAAACTGCATTTACACCTTCAGGGTGTGTATGAAACGAACCTCTCTCATCTACCTTTTACACGTTTACAAACTGGTCATGTGGATGTGGAAAGGTTTGAAAAGCTTTATGAAACTACCAAATCTACTTTGCCTCACCAGATGAAGTTATCTATCCAGTGAACTGTCTGTCTGTCTATGCTGTGTGGTGCAAAAGTGGTAGGTATGTCTCCCTAACATTTCTTGTGCTTTGGATTTGAATTGGGGGTGCTCAGGCTTCCTATAACATTCCAAAACCATGCATTTTAAACCAGTTCAGAAAACTGAGATGTATATAAAAAATAAGCATCACATTGATTTGTTTTTGTTGTATTAATTTCTTTCAGCATATCTGGTATTGGAGCAATCCTAAGTCATCGCCATGCTGAACGCTCTCACACAACTATCCTAATATAATGTGTTTTATTTATTGTAATATTTATTTATTAATTAATTATTTAATCTTTAATGAATTAAATTAATATATTTAATTAAATTATTTTTTTATATTGCACTGGAGAGTGGAGCGCTCCAATCTCATTGTCCATTGAGTACAATGACGACAATAAAAGGCGTTCTGATTTTGAATTACATGCATTCAAGTTACATTAACATTACTACACTTTAATTACGATAAGGCGCACTTTAAAGTCCCAAATCTCCTCCAAAAAAGACGGGTGCCCTATAAAGCAAAGCGCTTTGTCTATGGATTGAGAGCCTTAGATATGCACAAGAGTTGCTCTCTTGAGCAACCCATCGGACCAGCTGGGGACATTTCACAGCACATGTTAGGTAGGTAAAGACTGAGACAATCAAGCGCAGCAGAATTGACTGAGAGAAATACATTGTGTGAACACACTCCTGTTGGTAGGGCTGGGAGATATGACCAAAAATCAATATCGCAATAAATTAAACAATTTTACCTCTATAGCGATAAATGCACGATAAATTTCCGCCCGTAGACCAAAATCAAAATAAATGCAGGAAATGCATATTAACTGTTTTTTAGTGACCAACTGGTACACGTTACTTTCAATGAAAAATAAAAGTACAAAAATCATTTGTATAAACATTCCAAATAGCTTGCGTTGCATGACTTGATCAATGTCACAAAGAACAGGAGAAAAGGAGCACCTCTCCCAAAATCTTTTCTGCAAATAGATTGCGCCAAGGTGCCGTAATGCCATGTGCAAAGGCCTAGATTTGTGAAGGTCTCTTGTTAACAATATAAATAATGCCATGTGCAAAGGAGCTAGTGTGGTCGGCAAATAAAATGCTAAATAAAATGGGAAAAAAGTCAATGCACATAAACAAGTGTGCATCATCGGGAAAATGTGCCGTCTCGAGTACTCTGGTGCGCAGTCGCCATTTGCCGTCTATGTAGTGCACAGTCAGGCTCATACAGGGATCCATGTTGTGACTCAACCACAAGTCGGATGTGGATGCAAAATGCCTGACATGTCTAAGCTCCCGTCCCGATGTTGTCCATATCGGGAAGTACGGTTTGCGACAAATATTTGCGTACCTCTTGTCGGCTACTTTCATGAGGCGTTTCAATCCCGTGCGCTCCACTGTAACTAGAGGAGTTCTATCTTTAGCTATGTGCTAGGCTATCGCGTTCACCTCTTAGACGTTCTCTCGTATGGTGTCGCCTCCGTTATGGGCTGTTGTCCCTGGTCGAACCTTGTTTCTCCCTTTGAACTTCCAGCACAGCATGGTTGTGTTGTAGGTGGTGAAAAATAAAAGGTTGGATGCGCTGTTTTGGGTGCTTACGACGCACTTTGCAGTTTGTGTTTACAAACATCGTCTTTATGGAACCGAAAACATTTCCAAACGACAGATGTCGAATTTCTTTTCGGGACAAGCGCAACAGGAACAACTTCAACTAACGCTACTTCGTCTTCAGCCGTGACAGCGGCTTCTTGATTTGAATTGCCAGCTACGACCACGTCGTCTGTTTTTTTTTTTTTTTTTTTGTTCAGCTGGGTGGAGTCTCGTGACTCCAGCCGCTGTAGCTTAAGGGACATCAACATAGCCGCAGACAGAAAACACTTCTTTTTTTTTTTTTTTTTTTAAACAGCGAATTTACCGACATGGGCAAAATGATGTCGGTCATTGTATTACATTTCGGGAACGGTAAATATTCGGTTTACCGCCCAGCCCTACCTGTTGGTCACGGTTTGAGTGGACAACAGAGCAGTATTTACGTGTGGCAGACAGATGGATAAAAGGGCAGTTGTCCACAATGTCGAAGACTGTCATCATAAATGTTATTGCAAGCAAGAAACATCACAGGTAAAATGAACCTTTACACTACAAACAAAAAAGCGCTGCCCAAAGCACACCACGCACGACATCTCTCTAACCAGCCATCTGATTGGCTGAAGCTGAAGGACTCCCAGAATGCTTTGCAGCACTTGAAACATGTTGTGTGTTAATTTTATTTCTTGTTGGGATATGAATGGCATGAGAGATAGAGGTTTTGTGTTGATTATAATTCTTTGTTACTTGTTTAGGTTGTTTTATTGTTTGCAAGTATGCTGTTCAGTAGATGTCGGGTGATCGGTTTGATTTTGATTTAAATCCCTGACTGAAGCGCCTCTCGCCTGTCGTCAGCTGGGATAAGCTCCAGCACCCTCCCGCGACACTGCACAGCAGGCATCACCAAATAGCGGACCGCGATGGTTCGGACCGGACCCATGACCAATCTATGATGAATTTTTTTCAGGGCGCATTCGCAAACCTTGGCGCTGCAATTCGAGTTAATACGGAAAAGGCGTCACTGATTTGAGCCAATCAAATCTTTTGTTTACGATCCACTGCCAATTGCGCAGCAGACCGGAAGAGAGTGCTGCTGACAGTATGCCTTGCTAAAAAGTTAGCAAGGTCGATGCGTGTTGTTTTAAATGAATGGATGGAGAAATGTTGTTTTGTTCTGGCTGCAGCCGATTCAAAACCAGAGTGCAACATATGCTCCGAAAACGTTGCAACATTGAGAAGCGCCACTACGAAACAAAGCACCGCCCTTTTTTGCAAAGTTATCCGCAGAAGTTTGAGGTGAGCGCACGCAAAGACATCGAACTTCGACTGCAGTATAACAGATTTTTACATTTTCGTTTACAGCCCAGCGGCATGCAAACCAATGTTCACTAAAAGTATCATGGATTTTGGAGAAACATAAAAAAACATTCAGTGATGGGGAAGTTGTGAAGGAGTGCTTAAATACGGTTGCACGAATATTATTTAAAGGAAAACACAAAGCCCAGATGTGTGAAATAATGTACCAAATGCCAATGGCCCTGACTCCGTTCCAACCCAGATTTAAGTCACTGGCAGGGCAGTCACAAACTCATTTTTCTCATTAAGAGAAGTTAAAAAAATATTCAAAGGAAAGGTGGTGTCAAAGCTCATTTTGAATTAGTTTTTCATGAGGACAGCCATTTTTATTGATTGTGTACTGAACATGTTGACCGGTTTTACTTGGATAATTAGGCTTTCGGTTTTATTGAGGCTGATAGCTCTTTTTAAGAAAAAAAGGTAAAAGATGTGAACTCAATGCTTAGCACTTAGCATATATTTCTGCAGGAGATATTTTCCTGTTTTTTTCTGGAAGTGGCAAACTTGGGTTCCTGGAGCCACATTTTCTTGAATGTGAAATAAACGCCTTATATTTGTTTGACTGGCAAAGGTGTTTAATGGGAACATTGCTAAATATTTAGTATATAAGTGCGCTCTGTTGAAAATGACTAAATATTGAAACTATATAAAAATGTGAACGTAGGCTAAACATTAAGGGAAGTTGGACTTTGGTTCGGACCTTTTAATTGGAAGAAATTTTAGTCGTGGACCTCTGTGACTTTTAATTGAATACCTCTGCTGTACAGTATAAGTGGCGTGGATAATAACATGACATGACCCTGACTGTAAGGAGTGTGGTGATTCATGAGATCCATCCACGACAGTGTGTGTTCACATACAGTTCATATGTCTGACTCACTGCTGGTTGAGTTTGCACCTGCCGGACTCCTACAGACATGTGAGGAACTCAGTTTTGCCCTTTAAAAGCAGTTTTAATTCAAACATATGCTAGCATGTACGCTAGCTATTGTTTCAGCGCAGGAGCATGACTTGTCATACCTGTGCCGAAAAATGTGGTCTGCCCTTAATACAGAAATAACACACGCAACCGAGACTGTGTCCTTTAATATGGTGCAACCTATGCTCGTGAAAATAAGGTACATTACTAGGGATGTAAAGATTAATCGAAAATCAATTTAATACTGATATAATCTGCTCCAAATATCACTATAAAAAAAATAAAAGAATCGATTCGCAACGCCGTTGTCTCATGTCTGTGCTGTCAACAAACTGCACACCATCACTACTTAATACGATGTAAACTTCCCTTTCATAGCAACACAGCAGTGATAAACGAGCATTTATAAAGGAAAAACGTTGCGGCTGACGCCCACTTTAATTTACAATAACATAATTTTTGACATAGCCAGCTGTAGTTAACATGCACAGGCTACCGTGTGTGTCTGATGGAATGCCACACGCAACGTCCTGTTGTAGTACGCTAACATAATGTAGCGTCGGCTGTGGCGGCATTAGTCAGCAAACTCACATGTATTAAAAAACAAAACAGGGGTTTTATTGACGCATGATTGACATTGGAATAGCAAGAACACAACTGCTAACTTGCGAACATGCACCGCGTGTTGCGTTTATGAAGCCGGAAATTTCACGACCCAAAGTACAACATGACGCATTTGCCACAAGCAATTGATGGCAACACCCAACAATAAAAACATAACATACCTAGGTCGTTAGAATATACTAATTTGCAGTGCTAAAAAATATTGGAAAAAAATGGTTTTACAATTGTGTTTTGGTGAGCATTGTTATTTCAGAGTTTTATGATATGCATCACGCTCGAGATTTCTCTCTCACTCCCTTTGTCTTATTTTTTAGACACATACCACGTTTTGAATGTGCAAATGATATTATGCATACTACATAAGGAAAACAAAACATTTTGTATTCAGGTTAGATAAAAACAAAATAAAAAAAAGTGATGATTTTAGTTTTCTTTGGCACCTGCATTTCCTCAATTGTATTCATATGATTTCAGTTCCTTCTAGATGAAGAAAAAACATATTGGTGCTCAAGAAACGTGAAATGTGTTAATAAGAATTTCTTTTAGTATTCGTAGGTAGTTTCATAATAATAGTGAAACTCTGAATAGTGTATAATTTTTGGTTCCATTCAAAACGCATGAAACATTTAGACGCTTGCACTAAACATCAATCAATACGTATTTCGTTTGTGGATCGCTGCAACATCATATGAGCGCACAGAGACAAGCGTGGCAGCAATTTAAAAAAATAAAAACGAAATTGGGAAATGAAAATCGAATCGGGGCTTGAGTGAATCGTTACATCCTTACTCACGGCATTTGTTAACAGGTAACTAGTGTCTATGTATGTGTGTATCCATTTAATAGTCAGATGCACCCCATGCTTGGAATAAATGGGTCATATATTCTCATAACTACCATTGCTGACTGTTGTTATCCGGTTTAATAGTATAACTTGATCAGGTCTCTTCAAACAGTTCTTACGAAAAAAAGAAATTACAGCATGTATCATTCCTGCTCATACCGTATCGGACAAAATCGGAATTACTCTAGGCTAAGGCTGGGCGATAAACTGAAAATTTACCGTTACCGAGATTTATTACAATAACCGACATCATTTTGCCCATGTCGCTAAATTCTGTGTTTAAAAAAAAAGAAAAGAAGAGAAATGTCTTTTTCTGTCTGCGGCTATGTTCATTCCCCTTTAAGACGGCTACAGCGTGTAGTCACGTGATTCTACCCAGCTGAACAAGAAGGAAAACTGACGACGCGGACGTAGCCGGCGATTCAAATCAAGAAGCGGATGACACGGCTGAAGACAAAGTAACGTTAGTTGAAGTTGTTCCTGTTACGCTTGTCCCGAAAAGAAATTCGACATCTGTCGTTTGGAATTGTTTTGGGTTCCATAAAGACGATGTTTGAGCAAAAGAACACGAACTACAAAGTGCGTCGTAAGCACCCAAAATAGCTCGTCCAAGCTTTTCTTTTTCACCACCTACAACACAACCATGCTTTTGACTTGGAAGTTGAGCTAAAAGCTCAAAAAGAGAAGCAAGGTTCGACAAGTAACAACAGCCGATAACTGAGGCGACATCATAAGAGAGAACGTCTCAGAGGTGGACGCGATAGCCTAGCACATAGCTAAAGATATAGCTCAACTAGCAACAGTGGAGCGCACGGGATTTAAACGCCTCATGAAAGCAACCAACAAGAGGTACAAAAATATTTTTCTCAAACCGTAATTCCCAATATGGACAACATCAGGACGGGAACTTAGACATGTCAAGCCAGGGTTCGCGGTTAACTTTAAAAACTGCTTGCCCATAGGGCAAGTGCCACTAAAATTTGCCTTGCCCGAGTGGCCAAATTACTTGGGCAAGTGACAAGTGACAATTTTTTTTCTCTAAGAATAAAATGTTTATGGTTGTAAAATGTGCGCCACAAATGTAAATAAACATATAATCTGATAAGCATAAATTAATCTTGTTTTCATTATCAACCATGAAACCCTACTCACAAGAGCAAATGTATCATCCTGTGCAGTTATTGAAAATGTTAATTGTAGTTTTAATAATTAACAAATCTGCATGTTAAATTGGGAAAATGATATTACAGCAATCCAGATGATCAATTTTAAGTCCAAGAGAGCGTATTAACTGAGGAATCACATGAGTAAATTATGAGTGTGGGAAATAAGTTTCATAGCATAAACAGAACACAGTCACTGACACTATGTCAGGTCACATCATGGAGCTAATGAATTAACAGCCAATAATCAAATATTACTCCCTTCCTTACTCACAACTGAATTGTCTACTTAAAAATATTCGAACTATTTTAGTCATGTCAGAGGAATCCGAAATGTTCGGATTTGAACGAACTCGTCGCCACTTGTAAACATGCGCAGAAGGTAAGAAAACTTCCGGCTGTCAATTTTCGGCCGAAATATTGTAGGTTTTTGTTGTGTTTTTCAAACTTCAAATGAGGATGCTACTACAGCGAGTTCCAATACTGCGGGATTTATTGACGTCCACTTTAACTTGACATTCACTGAACTAACTGATCCCCAGAGCGCCCGCCCATTGCCCCCGATAAGGCCAATGGACCATACCACAACATAAGGAGGTGTCTGGGTTAAACCATCACCATGCAGCGCATACAAACAGATCACACCACAGTTTTCGTCGAAATTAAAGATATTTGGCTGCTTTAAAAAATGCTTGCCCGTTCGGGCAAGTTGCCCATAATTTTACCTTGCCCGTGGCCAAATTTCACTTGCCCCGGGCAATCGGGAAGCGGTTAACCGCGAACCCTGCAAGCATTTTGCATCCACATCCGACTTGTGGTCGAGGCGCAACATGGATCCCGGTTTGAGCCTGACTGCGCATTACATAGAGGACAAGTGGTGACTGCGCACCAGAGTACTCAAGACGGCACATTTTCCTGATGATGCACACGTTTTTATTTGGCTTGCATTGACATTTTTTTCATTTTATTGAGCATTTCGTTAACAGGCCACATGAACTCCTTTGCACATGGCATTATTTATATTGGGTTTATTTATATACGTTTACAAGAGACCTTTACACAAATCTAGGCCTTTGCACATGGCATTACAGCATCTTGGCGCAATGTATCTGCAGAAAAAGATTTTGCGAGAGGTACTCTTCTTCTCCTCTTCTTTGTGACATTGTCATGCAAAGCAAGGTATTTGGAATGTTTATACAAATTATTTTTGTACTTTTATTTTTCATTGAAAGTAATGTGTACCAGTTGGTCAATAAAAAAGCAGTTAATACGCATTTCCTGCATTTATTTCTATTTTGGTCCACGGGAGGGAATTTATTGTGCATTTATCATTATCGAGGTAAAATTCCTCAATTTATCGTGATATTGATTTGAGGTCATATCTCCCAGCCCTACTCTAGGCCACAGTATCGGATCGGGACACCCCTACACATAATATGCAAAATCAACATAGTTTTTTTTTTCTGTTTGTTTGCCTTGCATTTATCTGATACAAATTACCTGAGGTGGATACTTGACGGTCTCCTCCCCTTTTGCAGGTTGATGATGTGGTGTCCTTGTTTCAGTATGAAGTCCTGGAGGAACACTTGATCCATGAGATAAGAGAAAATGGGGGGTGGGTCGCCCAGGGCACATCTGTTGCAGACTGCTTAACAACACTGATGGTGGCTTCAAGTCCTTTTCATTATTTTTTTTCTTTGAAAGATTGTGTTTTTTAAATAATTTGTGGAACATGAATAAAAAAAGTTGTAAATTAGGGGGGAATGATAGAAAAATGCTTGTTGCAAAAAGGGCAGAAGTGCAGACTCCTCTTGGGCCGGATGAAATTTTGCACACATGGAAACATTTGCGTGATGAAATAAGGGGAAATGGCCAGGTATTATCGAAATGTTGAAAGGAAAAAGGTCTTCTGCTCATGTATTCTCAAAGGAAGGTTTTCCATTTCCAAGGGTCACCGCAAAGGGCCAAAGGATGGATTTAAACCTAAAGAAATCAATCAAAAACACTCCCCACAGGACTGAAGGGGTTATTATTGCACACTTTTAAAATATATGGATACATCATAATGAAAAAATACTTTTTTTTTGGCATGCATAGGTATTTTTCAATACAGGCTCCAGAAAGCCACTTTGATCGCATACTGTCATATACGGTACAATTTAGACAAATTACTTGTCAAATTATTATTATTTATCGGTATTATTTTTATACAATTTGATTCCTCCAAAAAATTACGTGGCCTCAAGTCACAATTCTTCATGATTCTTGTCAATCCACGATTCATGATGAACACTTACCACCTCCAATGTTCAGACTTTCACTCATCCATTACTAACCAAAATGTATTCTTTCAACAATCTTCTTGTTCACTTTCTTTGACGCAGACTCATAATTTGACATTTGTAAAATATGGAAAGATAGTATGTCCCAGGATTGACAATGAGCCTCCTATAATGCAGTTCAGAAACGGAGAAACAACTAAAATACAGTAACACCGACCACAATTAACCATAGGAAGATTCTAACCTACTTGTTTTGATAAATCCAGATGGCAACTTTAACGGCCACGACGTGTATGTTGTAAAAACAATTAAAAAACAAAATAAAGCTCGTAAAAACGACTAAACCTGGCGCTGTTGAAAAGTCACTGCTATTACACGAAGGTTCGATGAAGGCCAATTAAATACAAACAAAAAGTTTAAGAAATTATTTCTAGTTAGACACTATCAATAACTTAATAAATTCTTTCAACTTTAGCGTTGTCAAATCTGGCTTTGCTCGTGCAAGGAAACAGAGGCCTACTTACACATTTCTAGCCACGCTTACATGAACTGTAATTACAAAAATAATTACACCACCCAACACCCACTATAAGAGGTAAAATATATACAACTGTCATTTATAGAACGTAGAAATAGCGAGAATTACCAGTTTCTTGAATAAAAATGGTTTGAGATTGAAGTATTGTAGTACAATCCTTAGCTGCCGCGTTCGGCTACAGGCAAAATGGCGGCTACAGTGTTTTGCTTTTGTTTTTTTAATAAAGTTAAAAAAAACTTTATTCAACGACTTTATAACAGGAAGTTGTTGCTGAATGTCCAAATTTATTATGCAGGCACTGGACGATTGTATTTCAAATAAGAAATAATTGTTGTTGAATACCTGTATACCAAAATGTATCATATATTTTCAATATGTTCACTAACACAAATCCATTCGGTGTAGTAACATCACATCGGTGACTAAATATTTTATTCTGAAAGGTAATGACCGGATGAAACAGTTTCCAGTAGTGAGGCTTCTGTCAGCGGCCTCAGTTTCCTATATCAGCTGGCACACACGTCCGTTTCGCTGTAGTGTCCTAGCTTTTGTTGAATGCAATTATTTGATTTCAAACTCGGTAACTACTTTTTTAATGTATATGTCTTTTTGAGTTGACAAGTAGAGGATACTCTTCCAAATTTTGTATCTATTGCACGTCTCGATGGACTCTATTCAGGTAGGTGAGTTTGCTACGTTACTATTGTAGTTTGTCAGCTGTCAAAAGGTAGCATGTTGTTGCTTGAGGTTTTTTTGGGCTAACAAGGGCAGGGTCGGTTAGCTACAAAGTGACACGCAGGTGCAGGTAAGTGTTGTTACTTCAATGGTGTAATAAGCATAAGCGATATTTTGCCCGATAGGTAGCAAAATAATATATATGTATGTGTAAATGTAAATATAAATGTGCTTGTTTGTTCGTCATTTTACCATTTTGTCAAATATCCACAGACTACGGTGTCTGGATTTTCTCTGGACCTGGGCCCCCTGAAAGAGCCACTTGGATTTATTCGTGTCCTAGAATGGGTGCGTAAAATTCACCTAACCGTTTTAGATTCCATGCAAGTGGTGGAACTTAAAAGATTTTGAAACAAGCTTCGTGGTTTCCTGTTGACGCGAATGACTACTACTTCGACGCCATGGCTTTGAATTGAATGAGAAGTGTCAATTGTCTTTGGTAGCAACATTGGCTCTGATAACAAAACGTACTGTGTGTAGCATTAATGTTATCCAAATTACATGCACACGAACCTGTATCAATTGCACTTTGCTTCAAAACCGCTTTCTCTGCTGCATTACTTACTCTCATCAGAGTGCTGACAATTCCTCTTCTGATTATTAAGTGAATACAAAATACAATAACTTAAAAAAATAAAAATAAAATATATATATATATATATATATATATATATATATATATATATATATATATATATATATATATATATATATATATATATATATATATATATATATTTATGTTTTACAATGGGTACACTGTAAAAATTAACACCACACTAGCAATTACAATGCTGACCCATAATTGCATTTAGTTAAAGTTATTTTTTTCATAGTTAATGCTCTGTTGTTACCCCAAAACAGCAAAGTTTCCCAATTGCAGTGGGGTAAAAAGAGGAGCTGCATGTGTTTACCAGGAGCTATGGCAACGTTGGCAACTCAAGCTGAATATCCTAAACAAGATGTCTTGAGTGTAGTGAGTAATCTGATCGGATTCTGTAGTAAAAAGGGAAATCATTTGAAGAATGCTCTATCCATTTGACAGCTAATAATGGAAGCGTATTATGTTTCTGATGCAGATGACTGTGCTCATGTCTTTGCTACAGAGCACTGTAGTACTGTATGAACGGAGTTAGAAGCAGCCAGAACCTACTTCTTGTAAAGCCCTTACGAGTTGATCCATTAATGATTAAATACATTATTAACAGTAACTTAAAACAATATCACTACTGTATACAAATCAATTCTCTTTACAGTCCATACTAGGGCTGCGTTCAGAATTAAGTTTAAGTTCACAATTGAGTGATGTGCAGTCCGGATCTTTTTGTTAAATCTGATCTTCTTATGTAGTCGTTCACATTACACAAACAAAAGTGTCTGAAATGTGACCATGAAGTGACACTCTACAATACAATGCAATCCAACTTTATTATACACAAAACACAATTATCGAGTGATGAAGCATGTTATGTGGTGCAGTGTTTGCAGTAGTGAATATGGCCCCTTGTATCGGTCTCAGTTCTGACCCATTTGTGGAAATGTCATGGATTTTGTGCTTAAATTGACCAGTTACCCTCCTTATTGATAATATTTAGTAATTTTAAAGCATCTGCTTTTCACCACTGACATTGTTTTTCCCCTAGTTGTGACCTGTTTAATCTGAATTGAGACTATAAAAGGTTTACTACTTTGGGGGTATGCTGTTGCAAAAAAAAAAAAAAAACTATTATTTATTGTGTATTTGAATACCTGGAAAAAATTGCATAACATATAGGAAATTCAATTGTGAGTGCGTACTCTATATATCGTAGTGTCATCAACAGTACATGTTGATGTGCCTTTATGAGGCGAGGCCTGGTGGGGTGGCATGTGGCCTTGGCGGGTCCGTCTGGGTGGGAGCTGTGCCCGAAGAAGCTCAGTGCGGGTGCTTTCATATGGAAAGCGCTTTGTTACAGCACCAGCTGTTGTGAAATCAAGCCATCCATCCATCCATCCATTATCCGCCGCTTATCCGGGGTCGGGTCGCGGGGGCAGCAGCTTCAGCAGGGAAGCCCAGACTTCCCGCTCCCCAGCCACATCTTCCAGCTCTGCCGGAGGGATGCCCAGGCGTTCCCAGGACAGCCGGGAGACATAGTCTCTGCAGCGTGCCCTGGGTCGTCCTCTGGGCCTCCTGCCGGTGGGACATGCCCGGAACACCTCCCCTGGGAGGCGTCCAGGAGGCATCCTAAACAGATGCCCGAGCCACCTCATCTGGCTCCTCTCTACGTGGAGGAGCAGCGGCTCGACACTGAGTCCCTCCCGGATGGCCGAGCTTCTCACCCTATCTCTAAGGGAGAGCCCAGACACCCTGCGGAGGAAACTCATTTCGGCCGCTTGTATCCGAGATCTTGTTCTTTCGGTCACGACCCACAACTCGTGACCATAGGTGATGGTAGGAACGTAGATCGACCGGTAAATCGAGAGCTTCGCCTTTTGGCTCAGCTCCCTCTTCACCACGACAGACCGATACAGCGTCCGCATCACAGCGGAGGCTGCACCGATCCGCCTGTCGATCTCTCGCTCCATCCTCCCCTCACTCGTAAACAAGACCCCAAGATACTTAAACTCCTCCACTTGGGGCAGGATCTCCTCCCCGACCTGGAGAGGGCACTCCACCCTTTACCGACTGAGAACCATGGTCTCAGATTTGGAGGTGCTGATCTTCATCCCAACCGCTTCACACTCGGCTGCGAACCGCTCCAGTGAGAGTTGGAGATCACGGCCTGAGGAAGCCAACAGTACCACATCATCTGCGATAAGCAGAGATGAAATACTGCGGTCACCAAACCGGATCCCCTCATCGCCCCGACTGCGCCTAGAAATTCTGTCCATAAAAATTATGAACATATTCGGTGACAAAGGGCAGCCTTGGCGGAGTCCAACCCTCACTGGAAACGAATCCGACTTACTGCCGGCAATGTGGACCAAACTCTGACATCGGTGGTACAGGGACCCAACTGCCCGTATCAAGGGGCTCGGTACCCCGTACTCCCGAAGCACGCTCCACAGAACTCCCCGTGGGACACGGTCAAACGCCTTCTCCAAGTCCACAAAACACATGTAGACTGGTTGGGCGAACTCCCATGCACCCTCAAGGACCCTGTAGAGAGTGTAGAGCTGGTCCACTTTTCCACGGCCTGGACGAAAACCGCACTGCTCCTCTTGGATCTGAGATTCAACCTCCCGATGGACCCTCCTCTCCAGTACCCCTGAGTAGACCTTTCCAGGGAGGCTGAGGAGTGTGATTCCTCTATAGTTGGAACACACCCTCCGATCCCCCTTCTTAAAAAGGGGGACCACCACCCCGGTCTGCCAATCCAGAGGCACTGTCCCCCATGTCCACGCAATGTTGTAGAGGCGCGTCAACCATGACAGCCCCACAACATCCAGAGCCCTAATGAACTCCGGGCGGATCTCATCCACCCCCGGGGCCTTGCCACTGAGGAGCTTGTTAACCACCTCGGTTACTATAACCCCCGAGATAGGTGAGTCCACCACGGAGTCTTCAGTCTCTGCTTCCTCAAAGGAAGGCGTGTCGGTAGGATTGAGGAGGTCTTCGAAGTATTCTCCCCACCGTCTCACAACGTCCCGAGTCGAGGTCAGCAGCACCCCATCTCCACTATAAATAGTGTTGGTGGTGCACTGCTTCCCTCTCCTGAGACGACGGATGGTGGACCAGAATTTCTTCGAAGCCGTCTGGAAGTCGTTTTCCATGTCCTCACCGAACTCCTCCCACGCCCGAGTTTTTGCTTCGGCAACCACCGAAGCCGTATTCCGCTTGGCCAGTCGGTACCTGTCAGCTGCCTCCGGAGTCCCACAGGCCAGAAAGGCCCGATAGGACTCCTTCTTCAGCCTGACAGCATCCCTTACCGCCGGTGTCCACCAGCGGGTTCGGGGGTTGCCGCCACGACAGGCACAGACCACCTTACGTCCACAGCTCCGATCGGCTGCCTCAACAATGGAGGCAGGCACGAAACATGGTCCACTCAGACTCAAATGTCCCCCGCCTCCCTCGGTACGTGGGCAAAGTTCTGCCGGAGGTGGGAGTTGAAACTCTTTCTGACAGGGGATTCTGCCAAGCGTTCCCAGCGGACCCTCACAATACGTTTGGGTCTGCCGGGTCGGACCGGCATCTTCCCCCACCATCGGAGCCAACTCACCACCAGGTGGTGATCAGTTGACAGCTCCGCCCCTCTCTTCACCCGAGTGTCCAAAACATGCGGCCGCAAATCCGATGACACGACTACAAGGTCGATCATCGAACTGCGGCCAAGGGTGTCCTGGTGCCAAGTGCACATATGAACACCCTTATGTTTGAACATGGTGTTCGTTATCGACAATCCATGACGAGCACAGAAGTCTAGTAACAGAACACCGCTCGGGTTCAGATTGGGGGGGCCATTCCTCCCAATCACGCCCTTCCAGGTCTCACTGTCATTACCCACGTGAGCATTGAAGTCCCCCAGCAGAACGAGGGAGTCTCCAGGGGGAACGCTCTCCAGCACACCCTCCAAAGACTCCAAAAAGGGTGGGTACTCAGAACTGCTGTTTGGTGCATAAGCACAAACAACAGTCAGCACCCGTACCCCCACCCTAAGGCGGAGGGAGGCTACCCTCTCGTCCACCGGGGTGAACCCCAGTGTACAGGCGCCAAGCCGGGGGGCAATAAGTATGCCCACACCTGCTCGGCGTCTCTCACCTTGGACAACTCCAGAGGACTGGTAACAGAGCCTACGCTGTGTGTGGAGGTGAGCCCGACTATATCTAGTCGGAATTTCTCTGCCTCGCACACCAGCTCAGGCTCCTTCCCCACCAGAGAGGTGACATTCCATGTCCCAAGAGCTAGTTTCTGTAGCCGGGGATCAGAGCGCCAAGGTCCCTGCCCCTTGCCGCCGCCCGACTCACACTGCACCCCACCCCTTTGGCCCCTCCCACAAGTGGTGAGCCCATGGGAAGGGGGACCCACGTTGCCTTTTCGGGCTGTGCCCGGCCGAGCCCTATGGGTGCAGGCCCGGCCACCAGGCGCTCGCAGACGAGCCCCATCTCCAGGCCTGGCTCCAGAGGGGGGCCCCGGTGACCCGCGTCCGGGCAAGGGAAAACGTGGTCCAATATTTTTGAGCATCATAAGGGGGTTTGGTGAGCCGCGCTTTCTCTGGACCCTCACCGAGGACCTGTTTGCCATGGGTGACCCTACCAGGGGCAAAAGCCCCAGACAACTTAGCTCCTAGGATCATTGGGACACGCAAACCCCTCCACCACGGTAAGGTGACGGCTCGCGACGGCTGTTGTGAAATGTGCTATATAAATAAAGTTGTATTGTATTGTATTGGGGCGGCACGGTGGCCGACTGGTTAGCACGATGGCCTCACAGTGAGAGACGGCATCGGGCGTGGGTTCAATCCCAGCTCCGGCCATCCTGTGTGGAGTTTGCATGTTCTCCCCGTGCCTGCGTGGGTTTCATCCGGGTATTTCGGTTTCCTCCCACATTCCAAAAACATGCATGGCAGGCCGATTGAACACTGTAAAATTGCCCCTAGGTATGAGTGTGAGTGCGGATGGTTGTTCGTCTCTGTGTGCCCTGCAATTGGCTGGCAACCAGTTCAGGGTGTCCCCCGCCTACTGCCCGAAGATAGCTGGGATAGGCTCCAGCACCCCCCGCGACCCTAGTGAGGAGAAGCGGTACAGATGATGGATGGATGGATGGATTGTATTGTTCTTGGTTCAGTAAATGGCTAAAAAGTGCATTGGCATCTGGCCCTCCTTTCCTATTTCCTACGTGTGACGGCATTACAGTGAGAAGCCATAAAGATGATCACCTGGAAAATCATCTTTATGGGTTCTCACTGTAATGCCGTCACACGTAGGAAATGGGAAAGGAGGGCTAGATGCAGTGAGAACCCATAAAGATGATTAACTGAAAAATCTTTGAAAAATCAGGTGCCAAAAATATGTACCCTGATATAACAGGAAATACTGTACTTATAGTTCCGCATAAATAGGTCGTAGAATGTGATTGACCCTTCTTGGTCACAACAAAAGATAAACACTGTCTTCAATAATTACCACACAAATAATTACTTTTTGGGGTTGGAGATCTAAACATTCACAGTGCATGATTGAAAAAATGTATATTAACCTGTCGCTGAATAACCTCTTTGAGAGAAATCATTGTCAGAAGTCAGCCAATAGTCCAATCAATTTTGTGTCATTGTAGGTGTGGGTTAAAGCTCCCCTGCCCTATTAAAAACACCAGTTTTAGTTTGTGACCTTGTGGCATAACTTAGCCCTTGCATGGTGAGTGCAGGACCCGGGTAAGTTGAGCCATCCCCCGACCCCCACCCTCCCTCCCTCACCCAACCACCCCACCTACTCTCCACCCTCAGAGGACCAAACAACCCCCCTCCCAAAGAAAATCCACTTTTCAAAGGTTTATATCTTTCGAAATGGTACGTCTGTGTTATTTTGAAGTGCAAATCATGATAGACGGTGTTAGAATACATTAATATAATAATTTATCCCAGGTTAGCCCAGTCAGTTCCAAGACTTGTGAAAATATCAAGACAAAATAAATATACTTCCTCACGGTTCAGTGTGCAAAGATATGAGGCATCAAATGCGTGGATGTGGGAGAAGGAAAATTTCACGTTCTGTATACTTGACAAAAAGAATTCCTCCAAAAAGAGAGTTCTGAATAATGACTGCCATCATGCAGGGATGAATGTGAACAAGGCTATAATGATAGTTTTGAGTCGTTCATTTTTATTACTCGAATAAATACTAAATTTCGAAATCAATGAATAATCATTTTCTTAATCAAGATTTCAGCCCCAACCAAAATAATCATGGTTATTATTTTTCCTACAATTGTCCCTCCCTAATTTATATACGGTATATTAAGATTAATACCACTGTAAAAGACCCAACAGGGTGAAATTTGAAATGAAAAAAAAAAAAAAACCCACCGACTGTTAATTAGATTTTGGCAATAAATGCATATGACATAATTCCACATGTTCATTTCATAGCTTCTCTGTAGGTTGTGCTGCTTCCAACATAAAAGCATTTAACTAATCACATTGCAGCCATCATTTGTTGTTGCCGTTGATGCCTGGCAAAATCAAAATCAATCAAGTCTTCCAGGTCTTCACAATCTGTTCTCCAGGCCCTCTAACACAAAATAAATGTTGATGAGACCAATCAGATTTTGAGTTGCCGTCACCTTGGCCCTCTAACATGGGTACGTCACAGTTTTCATATCTTTGATTAGATAGTCAGAGTGTACAAGTCAAAGCTAATTATGATGGCTGAGGGTGGAGAAAAAATAGATTGGATAGCAGAGTTACTGTCAATGCCATTTATAAGACAGCGTTTTCATGAAAAGTCACAGCTCACAAAATCGATATAATGTCGTTCGCATACCCTGCTATTTTTTTCTCCAATTTGCTCTGGAGCCGTGTATAAGACTGAGTCGTTCATATACCCAAGGGGGGCAGAGCGATTACATCAAGATTCCCGAAGTGACGTCCGCATTCCCGAATCAGAGGCGAGAAAGTCAATTTCCCATGCAGTGTAGTGCTTAGCCTGAAGACGGCTACAACACGGGCAATTTTTATTTATTTTTTTTTGCTCCCAATTCAAGATTTCAACAAACATGCCCTTCATGAAATGTAAGTTCTAGTCGTCATGTTCTTTTCTTTGTTTTTGTTCTGTTGAAAATCGTGACATGTTCCGAAATGGGTTCTTTGATCCACCCATATACGTAACTAACGTGTAATTTCATTGATCGTACCGGGAAGAAATGTTAAGTTTACATGCACTTTACTTTTTCATTGCAGAGCTCTCACCATGCTTTTTTTTTTTTGTACTCCATATACAGACATGAATTACCGTGCACACTTTTCATTAGGAATGGGCGAGTACTGATACAAGGTTTTATTATTGGGCCAATAGCAGACTTATTTCAGGGCATTTAGTCCTTGTGAAGGCTGCCAATACCAGTCACACATTCTCATTAGCTACTGATGCCCTCTTTTGTGGCCGTTCTACTATCATCCAGAAAATTGCATCCATGTAAATGGTATTTTTCCTCAATACTCGGTATGAAAAAAAGTGACAATGAACATCGCTATTTGTTATTTTTATTACAGTTGGAGGAAGAGGGAAAATATTAAAAATATAGAAGTTTCTATCCACTTTTTTTACTTCCGTACTTCATATGCACAAATATGTTTTCATTTAATTATTTAAACAAAGTAAATTCATGAATTTAATTCATTTGTGTACTTTTACTTCTCACTAAATCAATATGGGAGCCTTTAAATAGTAATTTCATTGAATTGCAACCTGAAGAATACAAAATTAAATTGGATCACAACCTAACGAATTGTGACTTTTTTTAAATGCCCATCCTTAGCGCGTACGTTTGTAGAGATCCCACGAATATCGAGATGTTATTAAACATGTGTAACAGCTACTGTTAAAGAATGCATGAATGACCTATGATTTGTTCAAGCTGACAGTTAAAGTTAAACTGTTACTCAAAAGCGTAGCCGGTGCAAGGTTTTATGATGACACTTTGGACTGTGGAGCAAATTGATAAGAAATCTAAGCTCGACTATTGTCAATTGAACGGGTGGTTTTTGACTTTTTAATTTCCATTGTCGGCTTTATTTCCGCTTTAAATGTCGTACCAAGACAAAAGATGTTTTGTGTGATGACTTTTCTGTTTAAAATTGAATGGATTGTTATTTTTAAAGTGACACTTCATTGACGTTAACGTTGGCCCTTTTATATTATGTTTGCATGTAAAAATGTACTAAAAATTCTACCCCCTAAAAAACTGTGTAGTGACTAAGTTTTTCTTTTATTGTGATGAGATTTATGATAAATTGGCACGCCCCCTTTTGGAGCTGGTCTTGTTATTTTTTTTACGGTCTCAGCATCTACGTCACAGCAAGTAGGCAAGTGTGGTAATCTTGCTGGCCTTGTCAGTTCTGTTGTTTGAAATGGCGACCGATCACCACCAAAATGCAAATGCACATTGCTACTCTTGTCCACTTCAAGCTGTGGAAGTATAAACACGTTCTGCGCAATAGTCTGTATTTATTGATGTGAGCTCATATGATCACCTCGCAAAATCAAAAATACAGTGGCGATTGATTCTCCACTTACACAGGCTGAACCGAACAAGCGCAAGAATGTGCACACGAACCCCGACTGGTTATATTTCGGACTGGTTATATTATTAGCTATGCTAATCTTTTGTTAAGTGTGAGGAGGCAGCCAGGCATAGATGTTTACACCTCCCACCCCCAACGGGTAACAACAGTACGTTCTTCAACAGTGTTAAAATTAACAGCACTGCTCAGGGCAGAAATCAGCTTTTGGTCGCTAAGCAGACGACGTTAGCACAACAAAGTTGGCTTCTTACCAGCGACTTGGTGTTAGGATGCCTGGCTGTTGCCGCTCATGCACGTTCACATCCACCACCGCTTGTAACCAATTCATGAAGCTGTCAGCGGCGCGGGCAGGGTCGGTGTTGATTTTGGTTTAAGTCCTCATCGATGAACCCTGGAGGTGTTATTCTTGAACGGTGCGCATTGCGGAGCAATATGTGCTTTTAGTCGGGGCCGCTTCAGGAGCGTCAGTGTTCAGCGAACAAAATGTTCCAGCGAGGAGGCCGACTCCACAGCCAAGTGTGTCCGCATTGGAACAGTATATTGAGTGGTGTATTAGCCCGCAGCTTTGACGTTCCAAAGAACAAAATGGCGCGTTGTAGTTAAGTCGCCGACAGTAGAAAAACTGGGGCCAATCCTCATCCAGAATACTGTGCATGTCTCCTCATTCCCACTTCAGTCGCTGTAAATATCCCGACTGGTGTTTTTATGCCATGCGTCCTCACCGTGATCAGCTAAGAAGCAGAGTGCAGCATCCTAACAGCATAATCTATGTACCTCTGCTCACTTCCACATTTCCTCCTGTTCATATAAATCAGCCACGGAGAGGTTAATCCTTCTGATATGTTGAAATGGTCATAGGTAGGGATGCCCACATGAATTTTGGTGCCAATTCATCAACGTTTTTCAATGTTATAAGTAATAAAAGTACAATGATTTCCAATGGAGAATTTTTAATCGGTCCCTTTAGTGACTCTCGCAGGAACTTGAGGACGGCGGCCGGGGAATGGCCATATTCTTCATTAAAAGTAGGCGTTTTTAAAGTTGTCACATATTTCCTAATTTCTCCCAAATGAATGGATAAAAAAGAAAATAACTAATTTCAATTTCTTGATCAAAAATATATTACCTGTTAGTGAAAAACGGGCCATCTTGGATCTTGTTCTCCTTTAATGTCGGTTAACGACGAACTGGTAACTTGAAGTATAGTTTTAGTGCCTTATCCGGTAAGCCCAATTACTTGACCAAGTACCCAATTATAGCGAGACATAGCATGGTGATGACCTAAAAGCGCTTGTAGTTTGAGATGCGCCAATAATACCCTGTTAGCTATTTCCTTGTAAAGGCAGAAGACCAAAGATAACAAGACTTTTACTGTTTTGGCTACAGAGGGTAGTTTCTATATACAGGGGGCCCTCAGTTTACAACCAAATTCCATTCCTGCAAGGGATGGCACGATACCACTATTTCATATGCGATACCCTTTCCTTGAGGGTTATCTGATTCGATCCTATCCTGATCTGATTGTTTTTATCCAAATGTTGTTCCTCTTACATGGATTTAATTTGCTTCATACCGACGTCTAAAAACACAACGTTCACTGTACGACAACTATTCTGGTCCCTTATGGCAACAGCTTTGTCGGCTTCAGCTCCCGTGATGAAAACACAGTCATGCCGACCATGGCCACAGCTCATCTGTGCTATGGCATGTCACGCAAAGTGAAGGTTAAGATTTTTATGATATAGTTTGGGCTAATGAATGGATTAGATCGGTTCTATTGAAAACAATTTGCTAACTTGGATTGGACTCAATACTGCTCCAGTGCATCTGCTCGGACCATCCTTAATGGCGACAATGCAAGCAGAATTTCTAGGCAATCATCAAATTGTCAATCAATCACTAATACATTTGTGAAGTAGGGCTGCTCGATTATGCTCGAAAAAAAAAACACTCAAATTTTGAACTTAAGTATACTCACTAATAGACATTGTAAAATGAGTACTAAATTATCAATGTTTTATATATATGCTAGGGCTGTCAAAATTAAAGCGTTAACTCAAGATTAATAAAAAAAAAATTCCCGCGATTAAATATTTTAACTCTGTTTTATTTACTTCAAAAGTAATTTGCATATCTTCCAAATCCAAATTCAAACACGACACCATATTAGCCGTGCATCTTTAGCACATCATCTCAACACAAAATATCTTGCTTAAGTTACCACTGAGCCTTGCAAACCAACACTGCTAGAGTGTGGTGCTCATAACTAAAGGTACTGTATAGGTTTTGAGAATTGATTCTAAGAAAAACTCCTGTAAAGATGACTCCGTTTGGATCGTATTCAAGGATCACAGAAAGCTATTAGAACAGTCTTTGATTTAAAATACAATACATATTTGGTGATTGTACATTAATTACAAGATATTTTTCAAATAAATACCTGTTAAAAGCTTCACAAAAAAATAGTAGTCGAAAAAATGTGATTAGTCGCAATTAATTATGGAATCTTTTGCGATTAATTAGTTAAAAAAATTTAATTGCTTGACCGCACTTATATATTTATATATAAATTTATAATTTTTAATTAAATTATATTAAAACTTCAGTAAAGTAGTAATAAAGTAAGAACTTGGGCTCTTTCTAACAGTCGATGGGAGCTGTGGCGCCATTTTTTGTAAATTAAAATTAAGTATAAAATATGTAATAAATCCATATTTACTCTTGAAAAAACATTTTTCGCCACAGGCAAAAGAAATCCACTGAACGTCGCCAGTCCCCTGTTATTATGGTCAAATCCGCAATGAATTGTGGGAAATGTGCTTCAGCTGAGAGGTCGTAGATGCAGGCTCAGCACTCAACACACGTTTGACAATTTGGACACCATAAACACTCGTAGACTTGACGGGAACGCAATTGAGGGGCACAAGGGTGCAAGTGTGGGGATTGGGATTGGGCCTAAATATCAGAACTGCAACTGCCCAGAATGCAAGTCATAGAGCCCTATCAAAAAACGGTCATGCTCCTTCACTCATTCACTACCAGCAGAGTAAAAAAAAAAATGGACCTTTGCCGTCAATGGCAGTAAATGAGTTAAGTAAAAACTGTCCTTACGTGGACAAACGCAATTTTTTTTGCCCAACTAGTTTTCTATGTGTATGAGGTTCACCATTTGTATTGAATAACTTGAGAAATCCTACCTTCAGGCTTGTCAAGATAAAATATTTTACTGTACTTGTTCTGTTAGTTTTGTTCATTTTGCTTCCTTATTCCACATCCTCCAAGTGAGTGAGTCATTGAGCTTGACTTTTACTTCATTGTTCATGTACTCTCTTGCTTATTGCTCACTATTATATCCTAGCTTCAATTGTTGAAAACACTTCTATTCCCCACCAGGATAAAAAAGAAAAGACCACTAAAGTGGTGGTGCCAAGCCACTGTTTGTATTGCAGAATGTCAAACAGGATGTGTAGTCCTGAATGACAGGCATGTATGCCACAGCCTTTTAACATGGACAGAAGCCAGTAACTGCAGTATTGCAGGAGAGGAGTATGGCTGGCTAATTTTGCCATCATGACATATTGGGTTAAAAAAAAATGTAGTGCGGAATGCTTGAGTCTGACTGCAAGGCGAATGCCTGGTGCGACACTGGACTCGCTGACGGAATCCCTGCCCTGGCTACCAGGCTTATTTGGGGTGCTGTTTGTCTGGCACCACGGGTCAAACAAGGCTGAGATGAAAGCTGAGAAATCGTTCGCAGTTCCAGAGATGCTTGAAAGTTGAAACCCATTCTTGAAAATCCACAATAAGCAGGAAACACAACTGCTCCATACTTTGACCTTATCTGTGCTTTGCCTCATAAAGGCAAGCAACGTCTGAAAAGGATGTAGATGAGTTACACATTTGTAATGATGTGTGTAATGTAAATGACCAAATGACATTTTTTATTACATTAGTTCTGAAGCAAGTGGAGTTGCCCCCTGCTGGTCATTATGAAGAAAGCATTTTTAAGCATTTTGATGACTATACCAACTCAAATGTGACCTTGATGTGGAGAAGCGGTGTAGGAAATGAATGGATAGAACACAACAGATATTCATTGATGTTAACAAACTATATCTCAATACCTCTGAGACACCATAGAAGAATTATTTTTGAAGAAGTCTAGCTGAGTTAGAGGCTACCTGCCCTAGTGTGGGATAAGCTTTTTGCAAAGTCAGTTAATGTCATGGGTTAGAGGAAATGTATTGCTTGCGCGCCTTTCTTCCTGCTGGTGTCTGTGCTCTGTCAGCATAGTTGAAGATATAGCTTGAATCCCTTCCCTGACAAAAGGCATTTTGCTGACATCTATTCTTGTGTGGAAAAGTGGTAATACAAAAAGTGCAACATTAAAAACGTTAAAACAATGCTTACTGCATGACAACAATCTGTCTTGCTTTTTTAAACCTTTTCTATTAAGACATTTGCGCCTTGTTTCTTAAAATTGAGTTGAATTACAAATGTTACTTTCGTGTTCCCGGGAGAATTTGAACGTGAGTCCCGTTCCAATTGATTCGTGAGACTTGTTGCCCAATTGTAAATAGCCTATATCTGACAGACATAAATGCCTCATGCATCACTGGCCTAACTGGCTGCTTAGTTTTTGTCAACACCCTCCAAATTTAATTTTATCCCACATTTGGAAGGTTGGCGGGTGTTCATTTAGAACCCTATACAATGAGACAATCAGATAAACAAGTACAGTAAACTGATTAGCACTACACTGGAGCAAGGCCGGATCTAGGCAGGGGTAATAGGAGGCCTGGCCCCCTCAAATAAATGTCATGACCCCCCTCCAAACAAAATCTTCCAAAATAAATTATATTTCACATATTTTTTATGATCTTGTGCCTCTCTCCCCCGCTCCTCTTCTTCCTGTCTTGATCCCTTGCTTACCCCCTCAAATATCAAATATATCAAGTTGTTTCTCAACTCCGCTCCATCTCCCGTTTTCATGCTGCTTAAAGTATCGGCTTGCTGCTGGCTCGCTGTTAGGCATAGCTGTCTGCAGTAAGCAGAGACCCAACTTCCCCTCACCCTTCAGTATGCAAATGAGCCAGTGTCAGGTTTCTAATAGCAGTTTAAACCAAATGTGAACCAAATTAACTTTGTTAAACTCGTTCATAGCATTTTGTGTAGTGACATACTTAATTGCTCATAACCGGAGCTGGACACTTGACCCTTTTTTGACGGTCAGTCCCTCGCCCTCCGGCGCGATCTTGGTACCGTTCCGGCCTCGACCCTCCTGCCTAATTCATAAAAATTGTTGGCCCCGGACCCCGTTCCGGACTCCCCTACGCCGCAAAATAAACCGTCTGTGCATGACGCCACCGCGAGAGAGATGCTAACGGCAGAGGTTTATTTAAGCATCATTAGCGGGCTAATTTACTATTCAAATCCGCTAGCCTCATTATGGTCTTTATCGTCTACTTCTTATTTTTCTCCTTATTTGTCAAATTCCTCTTTCTTCTTCTTTACAATGCAACTAAATATGCACTGTTGGTGTTATAGGGATTGTGGTATTGCCCCTCCCCCCTCTTGTATTGGTATGCCCCAGTAGCACGTGAGGGGGCGCAGGTTACGTGATGTCAGAATAAGAAAATACAGACACGCTTGAACGCACACTGCTAACTCACGTCCCTTCAGACACAATACAGTTGGTAGTGGTGCTTCGGAGGCAATTTTTGTTGTTTGCCCATTTTGCAAGGCAAGAAGGTTCATCACACGCATGAGGGCCGATTTGTGGGCCCAACTAAAATCAATCTCCAGCCTTTGTTAACCAAACCTTTTTTTTTAATTTTTTTTTTTTTTAATATGTCACCCCCTGCTCATCTGCCCCAAAAATGAGCGTCCGGCCGTGCCAGCGGGCTCGTCCGTTCCGCCCCCGTGACGGAGTGCTCTGCTAATAACATAATAAAAACAAGAGTTAATATTTTTCTTGAAAATCATTTTGTTAAGTCGACAACCACAACCAAAACCATTCTTTACAGCCTATACTCCTAGAACAGGTTTTGGCCTGTCATGGAGAATGCACTGTCTGCTCTCTGCCACAGATTGATCACAAATTATTTGTGCGTGCAGGCCCCGAAAGATAGCCCCGCCCCCACCCAACTTCTGCAATCTGGCTGATATCTATCGCATCTTAATTTTCCCCTCCAGCATAAATTTCAGCAGACTTGTCCCAACCTCGTGTATCTCATTCTCGTCAGGGATTCAGTCTTGTAAACTAGTGACATACAACAGAACAAGAGTTGTGGCTGCCCCCTTATACATGCTTATCCACACCCGGCCTCGCACTCTAGGTTTGGAGTCGGGTCTTGGCGAAACCATGTGTGAAAACAACTTCATAAAGCCTTCAATTTCTCTTCTTTTTTTTTTCTGCGTTTATGCTATGTAATTATGTCATTATTGCACACTAAGGTACAACTAAAAAAAAAAAAATCCTTGCATTTTTTTCTAACTACATTTGACCAATGGATACAGCTGCCAATGTCATCATGGCAAAGACCCTGAGTAGCTTGGCCATCCAAGTTGGAACGTTAGACTTGATTACTTGTATTCTATACAGCTGTCTCAGATGCATCTGACAATTTCAATTACTTCTCTCCTTATTTCCCCTTCCAGGTTTTTACCATTTTTGCCTTTGCCACAACTGGAGGTTACTCTGGAACAACTCACTTCACAGTCAAATGTCCTGAATCTAAGGAACCAATCGATGTCAAGCCTGTGTTTGGATACCCATTCAGGTAGAAAACTCAAAAGTAATATGTATTCAGATAGTTGATACATATATTTCTTAAAATCATATGTATTGCTTGAGTGAATTCAGAATAGTGCAGAGTGCACACATGCCAAACTCAAGGCCTGGGGGCTGGATGCAGTTCACCGCATTATTTTATGTGGCCCGTACTTTCAAAACTAGTCATTCATCAGTTGGTTGCTTATGTGTAATATGAGGCAATCCGACTTTGTACATTCATTCGGGGTCACACTTCACTCATATAAAGGCCCTCTGAAGGAAATCATAACTACGATGGCGGAGCAATGAAAATGAGTTTGACATCCCTCTGACACCCAATACTCCTTTATCTCTAAACAACCAATATTAATAAGCTTCACTTGGATAAATAATGCAGGCAATACCCAAGTAGTATTTTATACAGAAGCGTATGCCAGCATTTTGTTTCTCGAAGAGTGATTTGGGGAGTGCATGAACTGTACTGGACATTCAGATCAATTTCACGTTTCCACAACATCATCAGAAAAATTACAAAATGTATCCGATTTTGTTGCACATCAATCCTGCAATCAATCAAGTGATTTTGTCTGAGTCTGCATCTTCAAATATATTTTAATTCATATTTCTATAATCTGTTCTTGCTCTCATGGACTAGTAAGTGAGCCAGGTGAGAATGTTATTTTATGATTCTGATCATGATTCATGATCAACAGTCAGTGGGATGATGTTTTGTCTTTTCTGCTATTCCCTTTAGGTTGTCAGCATACCTTTATGAGATGCCTTCATGTGATGGCAGTCCTTCAAATCACACTTTTCTCCAGGGAGACTTTTCCTCCTCTGCAGAGTTCTTTGTGTGTGTGGGTGTGTTTGGGTTTCTCTACTGCACTGCAACACTGATTCTTTACTTGGGTTACCAGCATGTCTATCGTCAGACCACCCGTGGCCCCTTCATGGTGAGTATGTTTCCCATATTCATAACTATCGCTTCAGAGAGCCAATTTAAAAAAACAAACAAAAAAAAAAAAAAAAACAATCTGGAATGATCCCATACGAAAACCTTTCACAGGTTTCTAAGCACATGCTTTTTCTGTTGGTGGTAAGTACCAACTATACACATTACAGATAACAGACACACCCTTCAATAGGATGGCCTGTTGCTAGGATACATTTACACGTTCGTCATATTGAATGTTTCAGAATTGCCGTAAACTAAAGTAAGTAAATGGACTGAACTTTAAAAAGCATATCATCATTGTAACAGTGTTACGTAACCCTCATGCAAGAACTACAAAAATACATATTGCTGGCATCAGGCGAAAACCAAAAAACAGCATGTCTGTTCAGCCTAAACATTGTTTCGTCAAAGAAAGGAAGCAATTTTTAACACTTGATATTGCTCAATAATTTGTAATAAGAATATACCAATGTGAAAAATATCAATTTGTAGAACAATATTAAATTGACCATCTTTGAACGTCAGAACGTTATTTGTTTGGAAACCAATTTTCACTGCGGGAATTTACACACCGTTATGCGCATGCAAGACTTTGCCGCATTAGCCACAAACTGTTATATTGGCAAAAGGCAACGAAACATTGTTTAATTTCTTTTAATCTTTATTTTTTTTTGTTTTAGTACATGTTCAAACAGTAAATGAACATGGTTATCTTCACCATGGTGCCATTCTTACATATTTGATATGGCGTCAACATTTACGCACACTTCAACACGTTATCGCCTCGATACAGTATTATTCAGATACTGTAGTGTCTTTTACCTTTCACTTATTACTATTGCTGACATGACACCCGCAGTGGACTTCCTGGTAATGCCCTGTAAAATACAAATGTTAAAAATGTGTCAAAAGTATTTTTTCCCCAATAAAAAATGCTGATTACGGATTTAATGTGCATAAGAACTAGAAAATTGACTACAAAATTATGAAAAGAAAAATAAGCATGTTCGCTGATAAATGGAAGCTCTGCTTAAGCTTTGTAAAGTGCTTGCTATAATAACGAACCAAACTGGTACCACTCCCCTTTAATTGGCCTAGTTTAACTCGGACTGGAGAAAAAAACGAGGCTCACAGTCAGGTGTAATTTCAAAATGCGCCACCCATTTTAGTGGATGAAATTCCTTAGCTTATGGAAAAAGACAAAGGTATGTCAAATTTATACAGTGAGATAACCGTTGAAACCTATGCTTGTGTTTTCTTTCCTCAAGGATCTGGTGGTGACGGCTGCCTTCGCCTTTCTGTGGCTTGTGTCCTCTTCAGCCTGGGGAAAAGGTGTGACTGATGTTAAATGGGCTACAAATCCAGACCACTTGGTGGAGAATTGTGCAAACTGCCAAGCAGGAGAATTTCCGTCCATGGGACGCCTAAATGCCTCTGTGGTAAGTCATGTTAGGCTTTAATACAATACAACTTTATTTATATAGTGCATTTCACGACAGCTGGAGCTGTAACAAAGCGCTTTCCATATGGTGTAATATAAATTAGCGGGAAATTAGAATACAAATTAAAACACAAACAATAGATACCAGAAGAACAGCGACAGTCTCATGTTTGCCATTCCTACATTTGTGGAGGGAAAAATCCTCTCTCATTATGTAAACATATAATGTTAATTTACTCCTGCTCACTCCACAACTAAGACAAGCTGTAGAGTTGTCCTCAACGAAGTGTAAATGTAATTGTACAAACCGATTTTCTTTCCCTTTAGGAACATTTTTTTAATCATGATTTGCATTGTATACAGTGCCATCCAGTGGTCAAACTGCTGTATCAAATTATTCTCGTTTTCCGTATCTTGTGTATTCCACAGGTATTAGTGGTTTAATGTTGTTCGTTAATTCCTCACTTATTGCTACTGCATCCTTATTGCACCATATACCATCATTGTGTGAATAGGTGGACTTTGTTGAAACAATTTTTGAGCCTTGAAGTTAGAGAACCACAATATATAAAATCAAACAAAATGCATGGTTAATGAATTGGGTGCATCACTCTTGCACAAGAAAAAGTATAGTCTAGTGTATTCTCTTTATTACCTTTTCACAATGCTCCCAAAGCCTTCTGATCTCTGCTGGCTACACCACGACACAGGCACAGAACTTACTGTCTAATCGCTGCACAATACGTTGACTCTTATGTCACATCAGACTTGTTGAATTCATCATACTCCAAAACAGAAACTAAGCCTTGCAGGAAGCCGAGACACGGAATGATCACTGTCAAGCAGACAATGCTGTGCCCTAGGTGTCACTTTGCGCCCCTCCACCAACACTTTACATATCGTCACGCTAATTGTTTATTTATTTATTTATTACTCCAAATCACGAGTTTTGCAGGAAATGACTCTCCATCGTCCAATCAGATTCTGATTGGCTCTTTGGATAGGCACTTGTACAACATTACACTGCATTGGACTATAGCTCTCCACAGGAAATGACTCTGCATTTCATTAAAAAAAAAAAAAAAAAGGAATTTGGCAGTTATGTGTTTTAGCGTGACGATATGCTTTCAAAATGAGTTGACTATCATCGTTTTTAAAATTGACGTTCCTTTACAGCAGGGGTCTTCAATCCTGTTCCTCGAGGGCCGGTGTTCTGGCCGTTTTCCACCTCTCCCTGGTGCAACACACCTGAGCGATCGTTATCTAGCTTCTGCAGACCTTGCTGATTATCTGATCATTTGAATCAGCTGTGTGGCAGCAGGGAGAGATGGATGTCCTACAGGACACCGGCCCTCGAGGAACAGGATTGGGGATCCCTGCTTTACAGGATAACATGTCACACAATTTCAAAATTAAGCGGAACATTTCTTCATTGCATGACTGTTTGGTTACTTTG